>NW_012119487.1:9029002-9112144 GCF_000951035.1 Colobus angolensis palliatus
ATATATATATATATATACACACATACACACACACACCCACACACACATTCATGTAACTTTTCATATATGTAATATATATCTTTATATATCTTTCATCTAAAAAGATTTTTCTCCTAAAAAAGCATTGTGTTAGTTGAATTTTTTTTGAAACCTAATGATAGTACTAGAAAGTTTGAGATTAAAAGAGTTCTATGACAAATCCTTTTATGCAGCAAAATAACTGGGCAGGGAGACTGCAATAAAATCCTAGTTTGTATCTGTAATATATTTGCATTTTTACAGTTTAGGCACTTACTGATATGGCTGCGTCTGCCTCCAGTCTGCTATGATCAGAGCCCCTTGCACCTACTTTGATTTTTTTAATTGGATTATTTATAGAATCCTTGGATACAGAAATAGAAGAAGGGATGAAAAGCATGACTAACTTAAACTGTTTCTAGAAGCAGACTTCCTGGGCTAAACCTCCTACTTGGTCATTTTTTACTGAGTAATAAAGTTTTTCTACAGTCTTAAATTTTTCATTTTTATTTTGTTGTATTTCCCAAAAATTTACCAAATTGTTTGATTTAGTAAGCATTTGTATTTGAAGAAAAGGAAAAATATATATCTTTTGTATGTATCATATGTATTTTTTATATATAAATGTGTGTGTATATATAAACATAAAATGTATGTGTTAGGAGGCTATCAGTCATGCCCACCTTATTGTGAAGTAGTTTCCTCCCATCACTTTTGTGCTGGACTCTAGTTGAGATCAACTACTTTCAGAGAATTAAGGTGTTCATTGGGAGGAGAAAGGAAAAATACATAATTTTAGAAATCAGAATACTGTGTAGAATCACATATCTACTCAGGGAGTTAGAGCAGCACAAGGGCACTGAAGATAAAATAAGATTAGTGAAGGGCATGAGATCTGGCAGAGAGGGACAAGACAGGGAAAGTGTCCTCCACCTGCTTTTCAAAAGTGTGCTTAGGCCCAGCCCTGTACAGAAAAGGAAAATAAAGATTCTTTTTTTTTTTTTATTCTGCTTACCCTTTCCTTCTGTATCGTGGAGTCCTCTGTGACTCCATGAGGGCCTATGACTCAGGCTGGTTGTTTATTAATATTATAAATTACATAGCCTTTTCTGTGGTCATCTGGAGCCAATTGTCATTTATAATATTTTTTCTTTAGGAAAATATAATACCTATTACATAAGCACATAATACATGTTTCTGTGGGTTATAAATAGAGGACTGCTTGGATGGATGGGAGGTGGGAAATGCATACAGTCTCCAAACAACCAATATAAAAATTAGTTTTTGTGTCACAGCCATTAATGAGTCACATATATTTTTTGGCATGAAGTAGGGTACAGACACAGTGAGATGTCCAGGTACAGCTTTGAATATTAATCTTAGTTTATACTTTTGCTGGTGGTGCCACTGTCATATCAGTTGAAGCATAAATCACTTTATTTTGATTGTTCAAATTTCTTTTTTTTTCCTACACTGGCTTTTGGGTCATTGTTTTGAACTTACATCGTTAGTTTTTTATTTCTTTTTTTTTTTTTCGAAACAGAGTCTTGCTCTGTTGCCTAGACTGGAGTGCAGTGGCGTGATCTCAGCTCACTGTAACCTCCGCCTCCCGGGCTCAAGCAATTCTCCTGTGTCAGCCTCCTGAGTAGCTGGGATTACAGGTGCCCGCCACTACACCTGGCTAATTTTTGTATTTTTAATAGTGGCGGGGTTTCACCACATTGGTCAGCTTGGTCTCAAACTCCTGACCTCAAGTGATCCACCTGCCTCGGCCTCCCAAAGTGCTGGGATTACAGGCATGAGCCACCGCGCCTGGCGTAGTTTTTTATTTCTTATCTTTCTGTTTCTTGCTTGCTTTGTTCATCTCACTCCCATGAAGCCTCTGAAGTTCTATATAATCAGCACATTTTTAAGGCAAATTCTTTTACATATTTTAATTGCAAATTGTGTTGGGGAATTCTCTCCCAGAAACTAGAGGATTTCTTTGTGGGGATTGTTCTGTAGGTGGCTGTAATTATCAGTAGCTTTGTCCCTGCAAATTCCGTTTATATCTTAGCACAAAGTAGTGGCCATTGTCTGCACAGTAACTGGCTTCGGTCTTCTACGTCTAATGAGTAGGAAGGAAATAAAATCCTGATGAAAAAATTTACAGATAAATTTTTTTTTCAAGAAACTGTCTTAATTTTTTAACCCATTTCAGCCTCTGTTTGGATTGCTTTTTTCTTATTTTCCTCTCTATTTTGTTTTTTATGTATCATGTACTTTGTACAAATAATAGACTTTTTGTATAATATATGAGTCATTCAGATTTAGCATGTACCCTAATCTTAGAAATTTGAATTTGAAGAGACCTTTTAAAATAGATAATTGACAAGTCTATTAATATGATGCTGCAGTTTTCACATTTGGATTTGTTGAGCTGTCTCCTAACCAACCTCTTCAAGAACTCCCAAAGTTTATGGATTAATTTAATCAGCCCTTTCTTTGGTGTTGAGAGCAGAAATTCGTTTATAGGAATCCGACTATTTCACACTATGAAGCTGAAACCAATTGGTCTTGTTTATATCTAGTAAATACTAGCAAAGAACAAGGAACTGGCCTCAGCATTGCCAGGCTGTGACTAATTGTAGTATCAGTGAAACTGCTGCGTCAGGCTCTTTTGCCCTAAAGCATTACTGTTTTTCCAGGGAGACCCTATACAGCTTTATCTAAAAGGGAAGATATTCCTAATGGGAATTCCTGCTATATAGCTCTATAGATGATGATTGTTAAAAGGATATTATCTGTTGTTTAGATTTTGTTGTTTTTGTTTCATTATCTTTGATGATCATGTTGAAAGTGGATATAAATTTTCTGTCTAAGGCTATTCCTAGGCAAGATGGGATCTGAACCACTTACCTCCTCCCTCAATTTCTTGGACTATAAACTAGAGATATTTTTTGCTATTAATCCAGCTTATAAGGAGGTGGAACAGTCATTGAAAAGAATCCTTTGGTGCCCTTCCAAAGGATTAGGGGAAAAACATAGAATATTCTCTTAGTAATAAATTATATTTTAGTAATTAATTCTAAAGATAATCCAGAATAATAAAAGAATAATATTTTATTGAGTATCTGTTGTGCATTTAACTAGTCAGTATCATTTAAAAGAACTGTATGATATGATGCCCATTAGATTGACTAATTAGAAAGTAAGAGCAACACTTATAAGACCAAGAATATATAAAAGATAGTATATAGTGTTTTCATTTGAAGAACATATTACAACAAAAAAAATCACGAAGCAAAAATCACCTCTGTTTCCTTTCAATCCAGCACAGTAACTATTTTTTATTTATTCAATATTTCTAGCCTTTTTACAATTTTGTGAAGACTTTATCATTAATAGAAGGAATAGTTAGGATTGATCTATTTTGTCCTTTCAATCCAGCACAATAACTATTTTTTATTTATTCAATATTTCTAGCCTTTTTACAATTTTGTGAAGACTTTATCATTAATAGAAGGAATAGTTAGGATTGATCTATTTTGTCACTTTTATTTTTATTATTTTGACCACCTACTGTATGCCAAGGAAAGTGCTAGGATATATTAGGAAGTGGCTGAAAATAAGATTTGACCAATAAAATAGTAGAAATTTCTAGAAGTTCATTCACAGTTGCTTAGTGTGTACATGTCTATTTATATAAACTATGCACATCCATCCTCAGACATGAAGCTATTTTTATTGATATATATCTATAATCTGTAAATCAGCTAAACCAGATCCTTCTTCATGCCTTTAAGAAATGTCCCTGTGTTACTTTTGCATGTGCAAGTTTTAAAGTCTCTCCCAACCCATCTCTGATAACCTTTTAGTCTCTGCAGTCCGTTTTTTAATCTGGTCTTCCTCACTCTCCAGTTTATCAAAATACCCCTTCTTTTAAAATATTTATTTAGAGTTAGTAACTGAGTTCTATTTCAGAATGATATAAAGATCCTTAAGATGTAATAGCTGTGATGGGAGAGAAAATGCCCTTCAATTATGAAATTATAGAATTCTGGTCCTCAAAATGCAAATCCCTCTATTTAATTATAAAAGGCTAACTCATATGCCAAGTTTTGCACTCTCTCTTTAGCTTACTCTCTCTTTCTGAGGCAGGACAGATGGAAAAAAAATTGTGTGTCTCCATCATTGTTTGTGGGGAAAGCACTAATGTTCAGTAGCCTAATATAAATTGTAATATCTAGTGCCAGATTTTGAAACATAAATATAGTAATGACTGACATCTAACTTCTCTGTAGCACTCTGAAGTTTCCAAAGAGTTTTCATATATATTGTCTTATCCTCACAGCTCCCTATGAGATGATCAAGATAGGGGGTAGTGACGGTATTGGTATCTCTATTCAGTAGATTAGGAAAATAGACTACCCAGTAGCCACCGTTTTGATCCTGTATTCAAGAAATTTTCCAGTATAAGGACCCTTGAGTGGTCTTAATCCATCATGAAGTCAGTGTTGTGTAAAGATAACCAACATCACTTGTCCTTCCTTTTCTCTAAATCATTAATATGAAAACTAAGTAGATTGGTGCAAAAGTAATTGTGGGTTTTGCTGTTTAACCCACAATTACTTTTGCACCAACCTAATATTTGCCATTCTGATTATAAATGGGCACTTTGTGAGTTTGTTTAGCACTAATCAGTTTTTTGGTTTCTGATTGTGTCTAGGCTAAACAGATGTTTTGACCATCAGGTTATGCTTTCTTCCTGGTATTTTATCATCAATAGACTTTTATGGCAGAGGTCATTTATTAATTTCAGCAGGCAATTTGTTACCTACCAGTATTTTGCACCACTGGGCAAATTAACAATTTTAAGGCTTTGACTTTCTTTAGAGGGAGAATAAGGATGCCTTTTGGATATGTTATATACAACTTTCTATTCAGAATAGTTTATACTTATATAAATGTATATTCTCTTTCCCTACCCCTAGCCTTGGCATTAGTAAAATAATACTTACAGCTAAGAGCATTAATTAGAAAACTGAGAGATCACAGTTAACATCTTCCAAGAATAGCTGTTTGTGAAACATAGCACATGGGTGAGCTGTTAGGGGAAATGCTAATATCTGTTTCTGATGCAGGTTCAGTCACCTGTGGACTCTGCCACAATGTCCCCAGTAGAGAGGACAGCAGCCTGGGTTCTGAACAATGGGCAGTATGAAGAGGATGTGGAGGAAACTGAGCAAAATCAAGATGAAGCCAAGCATGCTGAGAAGGTAGAACCTAGTCTGCTTCATTGACTTACTGATCCCAAAATGGCAGGCCTCTAAAAGGATTATCTAGCTAAGAACATAAACTCCTCCCACCCCCATCTTCACCTCTACCCCTTATGTTAATCATCCTACACATATCTATGTAAAATAGGTCCGTGGTGTGTGTGCATGTGTGTGTGTGAATATACGTGGAAAATGTTCATCTTGCTGGGGGGTGGCAGTAAGCTACTATTTGTATTTTTAATGCCTTAATCTAGAGAACACTCTGCTATTCATTTCTAGTCATTTTAGGTAAATATTTCATGTTTCCATAAACTTGTTGGTCTTCACCCAAGGACAAAATCACCCTAGGGGAAGACTTTTTCTTTATCTTGGTAACAATTTGGTTTTAATTTTAGTTTAGTTTTGTTTTGTTTTCGTTTTTTTGTTTGTTTGTTTTTTGCCTTTTCTGGGTCAAGAATATATAGGTCTATAGATGATTGTTAAAAGGATATTATCTGTTGTTTAGATTTTGTTGTTTTTGTTTTTTAAAGAAAAGTTGACAAGGGGAAAAAGGGTTATCAAACAAGAACCTTGACATCATATATAGAATTCTATTATTTAATTGACAACCAGACAATTAGCTTCCTTTTATCGGCATGATATTCCAGTGTACTCAAACCCCAGCCACAGCAACTACAGTACAGGAAAGGGCCATGTAACTAATGGAGTCACTGAATTTATGTAAAGCTTCTTAGAACACAGACATGTATGTTCCAGCAGGCAGTACAAAATTGGGCAGGTGAGTCATATTATGAAAATGGGCCAAGAAGCAATATTAATTGGCCCTAGAGAACATGTAGGCCTTTGTTTAGTGCTGTGACTGGAATAGTTTACACTTTTATAGTTGGGAAGAAAGCAGCAATAACCTTTGCCATGAAAGTCTATTGATTTAGGGGCTTAACATTATAGAAATGTTGCTTGTTCTCTAAAGGGGTAATTGTAGTAGAACAAAGGAATGGCAGTCTGATGAGCTAAGACACGTCAGAGATCTACAGTGCAGATGATGACACAGAATCTTTTTCTCTTATAGACAACTGACTTTTGGCTTATTTTAAGTGATTTGTCAGACTTTTAAGTACTTCATCTATTTTTTTTCCCCTCTCATTTGATGTCGTCACAGATTGGATGTGGCTTATACCAATGGTAGCCTAGTGTAGAGAGAGATACATACATATGTAGAATTTGGAATGCCAAGTTAAGATTTAAAATGTAATTTTAGTAAGAAAGGCAATGCTCCATTAACATTTATGCCAGTTGATAATTTTAAAGAATATTAAGAACAGTATAGGGAATGACAGCACAGCCAGCATCTAGCTACACTGCTTAGGGTTTCTTTTGTTTAAAAAAAAAAAGAAAAGAAAAGAAAATCATTGATTTCTAAAAGCAATGTAATTCCAGTTTTTCTCTCCTTGCCTCCTCTGCCCTAGTATGAGCAAGAAATTACTAAACTGAAGGAGCGCCTGAGAGTGTCCAGCCGGCGACTGGAGGAATATGAACGCCGCTTGCTGGTGCAGGAGCAGCAGATGCAGAAGCTGCTGCTGGAATACAAGGCCCGACTGGAGGACAGCGAGGAGCGACTCCGAAGACAGCAGGAAGAGAAGGACAGCCAGATGAAAAGCATCATCAGCAGGTCAGACATCACCTGGCAGCAGATGTGGGCTAGTTAGGGAGACAAAGAATTGAGATGATCCACAGAACCTTGAAGGAATGGCAGCAAAAGCCATTTTTATCCTTGTTGTACTGAATACAAATGGGATGATTGACTGTATCTCTTAAAGTATCCCAAATATGAGACCTTGGGCACTTCCTATGAAGATAATCTGTTTTTCTTTAACCATAACAATTAGAAAAAACTAAAACTTGGTGATTTACTTGAGAAATCTTAGAGAACTGGGTTTTAAAAATGTAAATATCCAGTGCCCAAGACTAAATTAATCTTTCAAAATGAGTCCAGAAATATGGAAAGGAATTTTATGGAATATCTTTGGGGCCAGAGGACCTCTTTTGAGAGTGCTGCAGATGCCAAGGGAGAAAAAGGGAGGGTAAAGTTTACCAAACACTTGTATAGCACTCACCATGGGACACACACCTTTCTAAGCACTTTACACATAATAGTTTGTTTAATCTTTATCACAGCCTCCACCTGCGCATTATTATTCTCATTTTAGCATTATTATTCTCGTTTTACAAATAAAGAAACAGGCAACAAATTCATTAAGTCACTTGCCCAAGGTCACATAGTTAGTGATGCACCAGGATTTGAACCCCGGACTCCAGATTCCATGCTCATAACCACTATGCCTCAATATTTGTAAAATGCTATGGACAGGTCAAGTAAACAGAACTGTTTGTTGTTTAAATAGTATGGAGGTCATTGACCATCTTACTGAGAGGTATTTGGGTAGACTGGCAGAATTAAACATCAGTGAGTTAAGATGTGAATGGTGGTCAGGAAACAAGCTAGACATACTATGTATAGAGTACTCATTGAGGAAACTTAGCTGTGCAAGGGAAGAGAAAGTGGGCCAGGTATAGGGTAACTTGAGATTAAGAGAGGGTTGTTTGGTTTTTATTGATTGATTTGATATTTTAAGATGAAATAAGTTGTGCTCAGGAAGGAATCTGAGAGAGATGAGGGAGGAAATGATTATGGGATTATTGTTCCAAAGGAGATGAAAATGTGTGGGATCCAGGCACAAGGAGAAAAATCGACCTTAGATGTCTTATTCCAAGGTGGCGGAGAAGAAAGAAAAGATGGTTGCAGGTGTCTTATTAAGAAGGGCAGAGGATATTGAGTTTTCCTGTTCTCTACACTAGCTAGCCGTCTCTTTGAAGATGTTGATATTTCCTTCCTGCCACATTCTAGGCTAATGGCTGTGGAAGAAGAACTGAAGAAGGATCATGCTGAGATGCAAGCAGTTATTGATGCAAAGCAGAAAATAATTGATGCACAGGTAAGCAGGCTTTGAATCTAATAGAAGGCACTTGTTTATAATAACTATTATTTCCTGACTTCACACCCTTGCAAATGCCAAGGCAGGTACCAGAAAATGGGTCATTGAAAAGTTCTGGACATTATATTTTGAAGATTAAATGAGTGTCTATGTGACCTCCATTACGTTTCCTTTCTTTCACTGGTGAGAAGTCTGTTTACTCAGCAAAGTGTTAGCGTGTTTAGTGCAGTTGCTTGACAAATCTCAACCTAGTGCATGATGCGGTTTGCTTCTTTCCTTATGGAAAGGAGGGCATTTTCTAAGGGGGTAATTGTGAAAAGTGCACTGCATGTGTCTGGCTTGTGACCTCCACTGACCATTGCTTGGCTGTGCTGTTCATGGTCTTGTCAGTCACGTCCACTGCCATCAACCTTTTGCCCCAGACAGTAATGGAATTGCCAGGGAAAGACAAGGTTGTAAAAAGGTACCTTTCCTTGTTGTTGTTTTGGTTTAGGGTTTGGCATTGCTGCTTGGAATGTGCTTGGCTGCTCTTCTTTGTTGGTGCTGTGCTTAGAGAGCAGCTTTTGATAAAACTTTAAAAAAGAAAAGGTTGTTGAAATCAGAACCTAGGCTTCTGCTCACTATAGCTCACACCTGTGACACCAATGAGATAAAGGCTGCCAAGAGCACCTCATAGGGACATGTCAATGATTAGAGCAAAATCCAGGAGGCAAGAAATGTTTCTAACTCCTTTTTATTTTATCATAGCAAAATATGGTTGTATTTCTTATGGTGAAGCAAATAACAAAAAGCAGGTACAGTTTTGATAGTTTTGATAGTTTTGATAGTGGCTGATCTAGCCACTGAATGTGTTGCTTCCCTGAAGATAGCCGATCCAGGTTTGCATTTTTCAACCTTAAATGCCATATCATAACCCTAAGCTGTGAAATAAAAAATGAGAGCAAGGATTTTATACATAGATAGCCTACTCCCTTCTCTAGGTATCAGCTAGTAATCAACATATTTTCGAGCCCCTAGTATGCTTAAACATGTACTTAACAGTCTAGATTCCTTACAGAGTCCATGTGGAATGGGGTTTATTTTTCAACAAAATTGAGAGTGAGGCTGAAAGCGCAGTCATGGAAAGACTGCTTCATAGGCCTCACACTTCTTTAAACACAATAGACTTGGAAGTCAGGTGAGGGTTGTGAGGATGCTGTCTCAATCGGCACAGTTCCTTAAAATATTTTGGATTCTTGAACTCTATAGTTTCTGGATACTTAGACATGCTGAGAATCAGAAGAAAGGTCTATAGTAATTATCTTACTTGGTCCTTTGAAAGAAATCTTTCTAGATGCCCCCAGGGTAGGTGAGGTAAGGGTAGTGGAGACTAGGCCGTCTCACTATTCACACTATAAAAATTCATCCCAGAGACTTAAGAAAAACTGCCTGGATAAGTAAGGCAATTGAGTCAGGAAAACTAATGTTGGTAGGTTTTCACTTTGGAAATTTCAATATAGCAATATAAAGCAAGAAAAGTTCTATTAATCACCACACAAGGAGAGATGTTAGTACTAAGGAATAAAATACTTTTTAAATAATTTCAGCTGGTTTAAAAGTATCAGTCTTGGCCAGGCAAGGTGGTTGATGCCTGTAATCCCAGCACTTTGGGTGGCTGAGGCAGGCAGATTGCTTGAGCTCAGGATTTTGAGACCAGCCTGGGTAACATGGTGAGACCCATCTCTACAAAAAATGCAAAAATTAGTCAGACATGGTGGCTCATGCCTGTAGTCCCAGCTACTTGGGGGGCTGAGGTGGGAGGATAGTTTGAGCCCAGGAGGTCAAGGATGTGGTGAGCCGTATTTGCACCAGTGCACTCCAGCCTGAGTGACAAAGTGAGACCCTGTCTTGAAAAAAAAAAATAGTCTTAAGCAGAGGGAGCTTGGGTGTGCCACAGTTGTGGTTCTGTACACGGGCTGACAGGACAGCCTCATGATTAGCTCCTGAAGATTTCTACCCCACCCCCTAATTTTATATTAGGGCTAGGCGACTGGGTACAAAGCAGAAGTCACCTGCTAGGCATAGGAGGTAAAAGCCAGGGAGGGAATCTGATTTATTAGGACTCAAATGCTCTGGAAAGTAAGGACCATCTCTCAGTTAACCAGGAGGGTGTCATGTGCAGGAATGGGAGAAACGTTATCCTCAAACCATCAGTCACTGTCAGACTGGTGGTCTGGCTAAGCTAGTTAATATTTTGGGTCCATACTTCAAGGCAGTGGTTTTGAAATGGTTTGGTTCTCTGGACTATTTTGGTAGAATCAAGGCACCTTTCATAGATGAATATACAGCTGCTTCCACTGACCACTCAACAGCAAGGACCACTCTCAACTAATGAATCAAATCATACTACGATTGGTTAAATATAATAAATTACCTACCCAAACACAGAAATTACTATATAATAAATTATTCTACCAGAGACCCACTATGGATCCCCAGAGAATAGTTGGGAGAATTCACTAAACTATATTTGGAAAACCTCTGCACCATGCATAGCACAAATCCTAAATACTATAGTTAAATTTTAAAAAATTACAGTGTCCTTAAAAGGAAGGTTTCTCAACTCCAACTGTTGGCTTATTGATACATTAAAATCTTATTATAGCAAATGACTTTAAACATCTTTTGGCATTCTTTGTAATGAATGACTTTTGTATCAGATCTTTTCTTTTGTAAGGATAAATCTTCTCTCTTAAGTGAATGATGGAGCAGAGCAGCCCTTCTGGCATCATTTAATAGAATGAAGACATGTTTGGTGTGAAAGCTTCCCAGAGAAGTAACTCTTAGGTCAACACTTCCCAAAACACTACCAGACAGGTGCCCGGTAAACTGGTTTTCAACTCTGTCAGCAGCCCTGTGCTCCCACCAGGAAAATCTTGTCCCTGAATTCAACGTCTGCCTCTTCTTGAGTCATTTCATGCTACAAGGCACAGGCCTGCATCAGCCACTTTCTAACAGGAACTGCAAAAGGATGAGCCCTCCTTTTGGTGAGTGGCAGAAGCACCTATCCTGGACCTTGTAGCTTAGGGACCATAGGGATCCTAGTGGTGATAATAAGGATCCATTTCTTAAATATCAGACCAGCGAATGTGCTGCCTTTCACCCCTGAGCATGAGGAGACATTGTGGCTCCCAGGATCTCTCTATGTGACTCAGGTGGAGAACAGAGAAAGCCTTCCTCCTATGAGAAGCAAAGCAGCTGCCTAGTTACTGTTGCAAGTGATATCTCCGCTGTGTTAAATTACAGGTCATAAATGGAGATGAGATTATTCAAACAGGCAAGTAAACCCGGCGTCCGTTCTCTAGCTGAGCAGTTCCCAGCCCTGGCCCAGTGCACTGGCCTCCTACACATTCCAGCTCCTGCCACTCCCCACATGGAATTCCTTCCTGTCAGGTGTGGACTAGATTGCTTTCCCTTACAATCCAGGCAGAATTGAAATGTCCGAGCATCTTTTGCCAACTGAACTTGACTTTCATAAGTCTCTATTTGATTTTTTTTAACTTTTTTGTTTTATTTTGAGAGGTTGGCAATAGGGGGAAATACAAAGGGAGCTTCTTTATGTGGAAACTTTCTGCTGTTTAGTAGGGGGGCTGTTTGTCTTCAGTTGTTACCTTTTTAGGCAATAAGTAATTACAGTCATTCTTAGCCTTCTTTTTGACCCTTTAAAAATCAAGTTTTTCATGAATGATTTATTTTTGGATGAACCCTGGAGAATCCTAATTTCCTTAGTATTGAGGCCTTATAATTTATCCCAATTCTGAAAATTATCAGTTACCAGTTTAGAGCTCATTCCTAATAATGTGGGTAGGGAGGGGGGAATATCATATTTAGCTCTTACCTCTTGTTTTCTAGTATTCACTGGCCGGTTATTACCTATTGGCTTTTCAAAGATCTGTATTTGTTATCCCAGTAAACTTCTTTGGTTATAATTTTTTTAATTATTATTTTTTAGAAGCCTTGCAGCTCTTTCCTTTAGTTTTGTCTATCCTTAAAATGAATTACTTTCCCAAAAAGCATTTTATACCAGATGCATGGGTCATTAATAATGCTGATTTTGTATATCTTACCACTTGAGTTCTCCATCAGGGAAAGAAGGATTTTTTTTTTTTAAGTGATAATGACAAGCAAGAGCTAGTTTGTTGTTGTTTCTTTTTTTTAATATACTTTGAAACTGTGACCACCAGCACTGCTGCCTTACAGATCCTGCTTTCCTGCCCCCAGAAAGCAGGAGAGTAAAGGGAAGTATTATTTGATGCCAGGTGGTACGTGATTTTACCTAGATTTTCCCCAGGGCCGTGGTCTTCACTCTTCTTTCTCCCAGTAGCATGTGTCCCAAAGTGTAGCACTACATGACAGCCCTGGGTAGCTGCTGTTTTAATAGCAAGGAGCAGCACCAGCCCTCTGCCCTGCCACCTCCTCTGTGAACTTTACCATGACTAAACTTTACCATGCTTTTCTCAGGATCAATTTAAAAGACCCCTAAGGTAGTAAAGCTCCTTTTGGCTTTGGAGGTATTCCCCATATGCTATTTTCTTTTTAATTTTACAGGCATAGGTAAAGACTATTTCCTGTATTGTTTTCTGAAAACTATAGACTTCATGTTAGAAAGGTTCTGGAATGATTTACTGAGCTGCTGAAGCTAAGATAAGGGTATCTCTTCTAACCTAATCTTTATGAGACTGATAATGTTTTGATAAAATGATTTTATAAAAAAATTTTAAGTAGTCCTACTTTCCTTTAGTTAGACTGCCTATTTTTTTTCCTCTTTTTTTCCCCCTTGGTTTTTGTGTGTGTATATTCACCAATGCTTGGTTTCCAAATATTGTTTCTAAAGCATTTTTTTTCAGAGACTCAAAAGTAAAATGAAAGCAATCTCTGTATTGGGCAGCCCTCCTGGAGTAACTCTGAGCTGGAATGGGTCTAGGAGCCTGTGTTCTCTGTTTGTTCTCATGTGTTATGTTGATGGCATTCCCTTTTCGGCCACATCTCCCTCCCCATATTCAAGTAACTCCTTGGTCTGAGCTTTTTGGCTGCTTTTTTCCCCTCTCGCTGTTGCATCCTCACCTTGTTGGTGACTCTACACTGCCACCATGTATTGTTTTAATTTTGAACACAATGTGAATTCTTTCCAAATGTGACTGATATGCCCTCTTTTGGGGCTAAGAACCCATAGATCACATGCTCTTCTCCTCTACGAAATGAAACCTCTGGTGCTTCTTTCTTTGCCACCTAATTTCCATGTTTCAATTTTGACCTAAAGCACTTAGTATAGTAAGGCAGCTTGATACCTCTGTTGCATAGTCTCAAGTAACACATGGTATCACTTTTACATGAAAGTCTCATGTCCCAAGAGATTTTTAATAAAAAGCCCTGCTATGCTGAAAGAACAAGAGAGAGAGAGACAGAAAAAATAAACAGACCCATTGGGCTCAGGGGAAGCTGAACCTGACCAGTGTGCAGAAAGAGGCAGAGATGTTCCATTTGGGAAGCACCATGCATACGGCTGTTTGAGAGAAAGCGCTGGACTAGTCACTCAATAAAGAAAGCGTGTTACCTCCTGCCTGTAGCCTGAATAAAGGCATGATTGGTGTGTTGTAGGAAAAACGGATCGTGTCCCTGGATTCAGCCAACACCAGACTGATGAGCGCGCTGACCCAAGTGAAGGAGCGGTACAGCATGCAGGTCCGCAATGGCATCTCCCCCACCAACCCCACCAAGCTTTCCATCACGGAGAATGGTGAATTCAAAAACAGCAGCTGCTGACGGGCTTTGTGAATAGACAGACTGTGGAAGGAGACAGAAGGAAATTGACCCACTCTCCTATCCCCAGACCTTTACCTAGCCCCTCCAGGTTTACAGAATGTTGCTACTTCACAATGGCAATGTGGTGAGAAACTCTTGAATGAAGAAAGGAACCTTGTCTTTCAGGGCATAAGGCAGTGACTTCCAAGGTCAATGCTTTTCCCCCACATCTCTATGTACATAGGGAACTTAGTTCTGGGCCATGTACAGAAAATATCACTGTAATATACCAAAAGGAAGTTAATAATGTAGATTACCTTTTTGATTATTGCTATTTTTATTATTGTTTTCCTCTTGTTGAAAGCACTGCAGTTGTTAGAGGAAGTAAAGTAGGAACTGTTGTGTGAGTGAGACACGAGCCTGTAGGTTCAGTAGGTAGAGACCAAGCATCTATCTGATAGAAGCACATGGAGTGCAATAGGACATTGTGAGAAGGAATTTTTCAGGGATTCATCTACTAGTTTAAAAACCCCACTCTGGCCCCCTTGTCCTTTCAGAAAACGTGCAAATACCAAGATCCATACAAAACAATAATTTATTCCACTGATCAACCAAGACTGGTTCTGGTTGGAAGCTAATCTGATTTGGGGATTCACTGTTTCAGAGGACACAGACAAAAGCTGTTGCATCAAAACTGGACTTTAGGAGTAATTTCAATGGAACTCCTGTCAATATGTTTATTTCCTCTGTCTACAGCAGATGGGAATCTTCTCTTTTAGATAGGGGCTTTTTTTTTTTAACCCCAGTGGTAATAAAGGGTGTTCTTTTTCCTCTTTAGAGTTTACAAAGCTATAAATATTTGTCTCTCCACGTACCATCTTCATCTTCACACATTCACTGCGCTTTCCTCCCCATGGTGGGAGCTGTCGTCACCAACAGGGTTTACTCTCCCCTGGAGAGGTTATTTAAATAGCTGTCCATAAGCCATCCAAATCAACACCCTTTCTTCCATACAGAAAAGGGCTAACCATACCATAGGTGGAATCTCTGAATATTTCCTATTAAAATTTTTTTATATGTGTTAAGTTATAATTTTTGTTTGGGATAAAGACTTTATCCATTGTACTAGCAAATCTATGGGGGGTAATTTTATCTCCATCTTTAACTTTTAAAGTGCTTCTTCCCCTTTTCCCCTCAATAAAGAAAGGAAATCCAAATTTGAAGCATCACTCTCTTAAAAGTGATGATTGCTCATGTTTAAAAAAAGAAAAAGAAACAAATTGAAAGTGTCAGGATGGCACATTCCAGTTGTTATTCCCATGCTGATAGATTTGACAATAATGACCCAATTTCAACACTTGTCATCTATAGCCTTATTAATACAGAACAGAAAAAGTCATGGAAGTGAATTCATTTCCCTTTTTCCAAAGGTGTGAAATATCATCTTGAATGCAACCTTGATTACCAGAAGTATGGAGTGTTACATGTTAAACAGACATTATATATACAAATATATATACACATATATATTCACACATATGTACATATAACTGCACAAATAGGAAAAGTTCATGCCTTCTATGCTGTTCAGATATAATGTTAAAAGGATCCTGAACCTCTTTAAGCAAGATCTAAGCAATTGTTTTATATTGAGAAAGCAACAATGTTTCTCAAATAAGTTGATGTTGATTTTAAATTATAAGCTTTAAATAATTTTTTTTTCTAGAAAAAGGGGATGGAAAAAAAAGGACCTGAGGGAGCTGTATGCATCAAGTGAGTGTTTCCCCATAACGGATTATTTATAAGGGAACATGTATAGTGCCCTCTTTTGAGCGATGCTGACAGACACCAAGCCCTCCTTTTCACCGAGTCCCAGGCTTGCATTCCAGCCTCTTGATCTCTGCCCTCTCTCAGGTGGATCTTTGTGTTGGACTTTATGTTCCAGCAACCTCATCATGGCCACATAAGCCACAACCTTTTAAAACAGTTTATTTCATAGCAATCCCTGTTTCTGCCAGACAGAGATCTAAAATAGGAGTTTCTCACTGTGTTTATCTGATCTGCACACTTTATATCCAGCCGTTTCGGCACTTTTACATTTTCTTCACCTTTGGTATTTGTTTTGCAAATTCTTACACCTTCTCTCCAAGCGGAGGGCACACTGTGGTCAAAATCACTTATTTTATTAGGAAAAAGAGCTAACTGTTCCAAAGTGTAGTGTCCTTTGTTGAAGGAGGAGGGATGTAAGCATAGATCTGTTATTGTTTCTGGCTATTCTCAGCTCAAGCCATGTTTAATTCATTCTTTGTAAAAGCCTTCAGTTGTGCCACAGAAAACCTGGTAAGAGAATTGTCAGTTTCATTGGCCTTAAGTATGTAATATGGGTGATGTCTTGCCATTGAGGTTTGGAAGCTCTTAAGTGCTGATTATGGATTACAGAGGGCTGATAAAATTACCTATATTGGGAATTGAGAGAAGCCCCAAAAAAATCAAATGTGCTTTTGATGGATAGAATGTATCTTATTAGCATTATGGGAGCTCCTTAGAGGGCTGTCTTCATTGGAAGATTTAATGCCCAAAACATTTGGACAGATTATGCAGCCTTCTACTAGCAGGTTATCTTGAATGAAGAAGAAATAGCAAAAATAATAATAATAATAATAATAGTAAGAGCATTACAAGTAAACTACAAGTTCAGAGTTGTTGACAGATGTTAAATGTTAGGTTATCCTGTGAGCCTACTCCTGTCCAAACATTTTTCTCAGTTTTTCTTTAGAGAATGCTGCAATCTGTGGAACTTACTCTGAAGGATTTTTTAAGAAGAGACGTCACCAACAGGTGATAATTTTTATGGAGATACTTCTTAATTGGCTTTCCCTCAGTTCAAGTAGGTAAATAACTTTGTTTTGCTGGGAGGAGGTACATGGCTGAAGAGAGGCAAATAGATTAAGATAGCAATGTCTTGCACTTCCTGTTTCCCTCCAAACACCACCACATTGTGGGTCGCAGGATGAGGGTTGAGTGGAATTTGGAATTCAGGTGAAGTGCTTGTAAAGTGCATGTCAAGCTAACAACAGACTTGACCATTAATGAGGACAGTGTTGGTAGGAGTCAGAAAAGAGCTTCATATTCCCCTTTTATATTACTGAAGCAATAAGCAATCTGAGCTGAAGCAGCAAGAAGAGTCACATTTCCATCAGGTCATCATATTCCCTGAGTATCTGCAATAAAAGCCATGTCAGAGGAGAGATTATAACTAGGTAACTGTAACAAGCACTTGAGCACTTACCATGTTCCAAGCACTATCACCAAGGTACTGTTTGGGTTTATGGCAGTCTAACGGTAAGAAAAATGTGGTAAAGTGAGGTAATCATGCTGCTATAGCTTTTTGCTTTTTTTCATATAGTATCAAGTTGGTCAGAATTAGCTTTCTCTGACTGGTCTGCTTCTGTGTTTCTCTGTGATGGTGTTAAGACTATGAAAGAAAAAGAAAGATTACCTAAGACTGCTATGAGCATTAACTATATGCCCTTAAGAATGAGCTTGACTTTGGAAGTAAAGCTTTCCAGATCTTAGTCTACCCAGGGCCTTTGTTTATGCATCTGTGGTTCTGTAGACCCCTGGCTTTCACTGTGTTCTCAGAGGTACACCAGATTGAGAACAGAGTTCTTCTTTGGAAGTCCCAGAGCAAAATCACTGCCATCAAGTGAGTTTGCATTCGTATTTGTTTCCCCTTCCATCAAGGGTTAGTTTTAGTCATCTCTAGCTTGGAGTTCCTGAGAAGGCTGGTTATGGGACTGAGCGTGGGAAAGGAACCCTCTTCAGCATTACCTCAGTCCCATCAGTCTACTCCATTGTGACCTTGAGCCCCACACACACTTGACACCAGACTACACTTGTCACCGGGCCAAACCCAACAGCCACCTGCCACAGCTTCACTGCATTTTCAGCCACACCTTTGGAGGCTACCTTCTCCTATCAACTGTGGAAAGCCAAAAGGGCTCCCTTCTCCATCCCCCTTCCCTTTTTCAAGTCTAATAGTGAAATCTCCTGCTTACCCCAGCAGTAAATAGTTGCCTTCCTACCCCTTACCTGGGGGCCGATAATTTGAGATACTTTGTTTTTTCAATACGTCAGTTGAAGGATTTAGTTTCTTAAAAGCAAGAAATGTTGAAGTGTTGAATTTCTATTTAGAATCTCTTTTCATGTTTGAATGATTGTTACTAGTTCTAGAAGCATTCCCATTGTCATGACCCAATTATGTATACTCTTGGGTTTGCGAAGGACAAAAGTGATGAAATTTGCATGAGATAGAATAAACATCTTAGGAGGAGTGAAAGAACCTGAGGAAGAGACATGACCCATAAGGGAATGAATGCATAAGCAGAGCCTTCTCAGTAGCCCAGAGTTTCCAGGAAACAGGAAGATTTATATCCCTTGCCCACTCTTAAAATACATAGATACATAGAAAAGCAGTCTCTGTAGACAACACATGCACACACCCACACAAAACAGAATTCCTGGGGCTTCCTTTTTCTGAATGTTAATCCATTTTATCGAGCAGTGATTCCCAAACTTTGAGATTTTCAGATTTTGTGCTCTCGTTTTTTAGATTTTATGACAGTCATTCTATCATCCTTAAAAATGTAGTATATGTGTTATATGTATATATAAGTTAAAGCGACTTGAAATTGACTTGGTTTGGCATTGTCTCAAGAACCCTAGATATCATTGATACCATGGGGAATCATAGAAATAAAGTTGAATATCACTGATCTGAGAGTAGGATCCAGAAATAAGTAGTTTCAGTTCCTGATCAGTTAAGCCTCAAGTGCTTGAGTAACCAACACAGCAAGACTTGGGAAATGCAGTGAGCACCCGAGGAAAGGAAAGCGGTAGTCTTTGCCTGCATTTCAGCATGCATTTTCATTTCCTACTCAGTTCTATCTTCCACTTAAATACCCTCATTTGACCCTAGAAAGTTTTTTGGTTTTTTTCAGTTTGAGACTTAAAACCAGATTTATTTGTTGTTGTAGAGAGATTTCCACAGAAGTTATGTTTTATGGACCTCCATCATCTTTGTGGGGGTACAGATATTTATGTGTAAATATCATTTTATGTGATTTCCAAATTTTCAAGGGAAACACTTCAATTCCCAGTTCAACAAAAGGTTAAATACTAATTGACTCAATGACCACCTTCAGAAAAGTTAAATAGTAAATTAGGTTAAATTTTGACTGGTGCTTAGACATTTCCTAGTTATATTAACTTAAGCAGAGAGCAGCACATTAACCTGAGTTACACCGGTGAGGAATTTACCTTCTAAATTTGATTTTGTTTTTCATCTCCAGGGCCTTAATAAGAGTGTGTTAACACACAACTATTTTACAATGATAGCTCTAAATAATTTATTTTTTATTTCAAGAAAGAGAAATACACCTTAGAAAAACAAAACCCAAGATTTTATTTTATTTTTAAAGCCATATTTTTGTGCTAGTAGCATTTAGATTGTTCCATATGTGAGATCCATATCTGCATTTCATTACCTGGGTTTGTTCTAAAGAAGATTTATTTTTGTTCTGTGAATAATTTTTGACGGTTCTTGTACATGTACAGATATAGATACGTTTGAGGTCTTTTATTGATATTCCTACAAAGAATATAAATAAACTTTAACTTTAAACATTTCAGACTAAAGTTGCTACTATATTTGACATATTGCTGTCTTCTAGCATGCACCTGGGTGACTAGGACACTTGGAAAGAAACAAGAAAGGAAATGTATGCCAGAATATTATTCTGAAAATATATTTTAACATTAAGAACAGTCTGTCTTAGAATTTTCCAACTTCCATGTAGTAAGATTTCAATTTAGGAAAAATAACTAGCATTAACATGTATTGTGATAAAATTGTTACTTTCAAATTCTGCAGAATTTGAAATCTCTTTAATAACTTGTGACAGGTAAAGAAAGTTTCCTTTGGTTTATTAGGAAGTGTAGCCCCACTTAGCTTCCTAGACCGCTACCATCCTCTTGTAATTTTCCAGTCAGATTAATGGAGTTTGTTTTCAGGATTTTTGGTGTTTGGTTCAGGTTTTTTATTTTAAATTCTTAATAGAAGTTCATTTGTCATCCCCAAGATTATTGTTCCCAAATACAACTATCTTCTCCTGCATCCCTGTTTCATTCTGTAAAATCCAGGAATGCAGGTTTCACGTGTAGTCTTATTTTGTGTTAGTTGTAGTTCTATGCTTTTTGGCACATCTCGAGTTCTTCCTAATCTTGTTCTACTAGGGATTACAAAATTAAAATTTACTCAAAATCCAGAGAAGATTTCATGAAAGGGAAACTGCATATCCATAGAACTGTGCTATTTTTTGTTCACTTCGAAGCTGACCCATTTCAGTCTGAATTGTTCGTGACCTAATGTAAGCTTTAAGACTTCCTGGATCTGAAACATCAAAAAGAGAGAAAGTGTTGATGCGGTCTTTTTACCTCATGGTCCTCTTAGCCATAAACCATCCATCCATATACGCTTTATGCACATCCATACCCCGTAATTGTTTTTAGCCTCCCTCCAGCTGTCTGACTTCTTTTATTAGCATTTTACCAGTAGGAAAATACATAAATCAATTTTATCAATTTTGTTAGCAAAAAAAAAAAAATATATATATATATATATATTTAATGACAGAGAACACTAAAACAGATGACTAAATTAGTGGTTTTCAATCCTGATTATTCATCAGAATCACTGGGGAGTTAAAAAAAAAACAAAAAACAAAAAACAGAGGAGTACCTCCTGAGCTCCACCATTGAACAATTAAATAGAATCTCTCTAAGGATTGGACCAGGCTAGGCTTTTTTTTTTTCTTTCTTTCTTTCTTTTTTCTTTTTAACCTTGCCGGAGGTTCCAAAGAGCCAAGGGGTAAGAACCACTAGCTCAAATCTGTGAGCACTGTGTGTAGGTGTCTGAAAATGTTTTCTGTCCCCAATCCTGAAACTAGGGTAAGTTGGTTACAGGTGTTTCCTTACCTTCTATTTGGAATTTAAAATTCTACTAAAACTAACAATATATACTCAGCCTTCCCCCACATACGCCTTGTCCCCACCAACCCGTCCTTTAAGTCTGTGATGTAGAAATTCTCTCCATTAACATGGTCATCCCATTTATGGAATACATACATTCTGACAAAGCTGACCAGAAGACGGAATTCCCTATTTCGACCTCAGTTTCCCCACTGGCTTCAATTTAAAGCAGAAGGTAAATGGCTTCTAGTTTGGTGTCAGAAGCTTCAATGAGTACACCCTTGAGGAGTGCTGAAGGACCCAGGCCAGAATCAAATATGCTACATTTGACTTTTAAAGAGTAAACAACAGGCCGGGCGCGGTGGCTCATGCCTGTAATCCCAGCACTTTAGGAGGCCAAGGCAGGCGGATCATGAGGTCAGGAGATCCTGGCTAACATGGTGAAACCCCGTCTTTACTAAAAGTACAAAAAATTAGCCAGGTGTGGTGGCGGGCACCTGTAGTCCCAGCTGCTTGGGAGGCTGAGGCAGGAGGATGGCGTGAACCCGGGACACGGAGCTTGTAGTGAGCCAAGATCATACCACTGCACTCCAGCCTGGGCGACAGAGGGAGACTCCGTCTCAAAAAAAAAAAAAAAGTAAACAACATAGAGAACTCAAAGTTCCTTTGTCTACCTTACCAACCCCTACCAAAAACAAAAAAACAAAAAAGGTTCTTAACTTTTCTTGACCTAATATTCAGCACTGAAGTCTTATTACTTGAAACTTCTCAGATGCTAAATTACACCATTCATACTTGTTCTTTCAGTAGCAAAATGTACTGAAAGCTCTCCAGTCCCCCCTCCACTCCTGGCAAGCATGCAGTCATGTGCTCATGTGAATTTTCCAAAATCATGAGTATTTTGTAAGATTCAGTTGGTTCTATGAAATTACAATAAAGAGTATTGTATATTTTATTATAATTTGTAAATTGTGTGCTATACATTCTTTATATCAGTAAAATTTATAATAAACACACATACATTATATACTCACACATATTGCTGGTCTTTCTAAAAACTTGATTTTGTGAAATTCTAGAATGAATTGCCAGGGTGATATTTGTTTGGCCTATGAATAAATTGCAGTGAACTAACAGATAAATGCCAATGTTTCCTTGTCTGTAAAATTAAGATTGTGGCTAAACAGTCTATAGGGTACTCTCTAGCACTGACATCCTGTGGTTATTATCTGATATAATTGAGAAATGTGTCCTTAGACCATGTTCAAAAATCAGCTTGAAGCTTTTCTCTCAGTATTTAGGAACAATTCTTCCTCTTCACAGTCTCCCATGGCACAATAGTTTCTAAGAACCAAAAAAGTCTGGAATAAGTGTATATTCAGAACACTACAGTGATAATGTTGATAATAGTAATAGCCGGCCAGGCAATAGTGGCTCACGCTTATAATCCCAGCCCTTTGGGAGACTGAGGCAAGAGGACTGCTTGAGCCCAGGAGTTTGAGGTTTCAGTGAGCTATAATCGCACCATTGCACTGCAGCCAAGGTGGACAAAACACGACCTTGACTCAAAAATAATAGCTAATGTTTATTGAGCACCAACTATGTGTCAGATTATTTGCTAAGCACTTTATATGGAATATGAGTTAGACATTATCATTCCTGTTTCATGAAGAAACTGAGGCTCAGAAAGACTAAGTTGGCCAAAGCTACACAATGGATAAGGGCAAAACTAAGACCCAAACTCAGATCCCTCTGTGCTGTCTTGACCAAAAAAAAAAAAAAAAAAGCTTAGGAAAGACGTTGGAGAGGGTAAGAAAAGATCCAAAAAGATCGTGCCACATAACCAACTTGTGACCATGAGCCAAAGTGATGGCAGTGGAGCAAGATGAGGTCATATTCCACAGGTTTTCCACCTTAATATATTGGCTTTTGAAGATTGTCTTGCAATGTCAAATCATCTGACTGATCAGAATTAGAGGAGTGGGCAGAAGTCTCACCTGTCTCAGAAATTGGTCTTTCGTCTCTTCTGGGTCCATCAGAGTTGAGATGGTAAAGTCTGCTTTCAGGATTCCAAAAGGGTGCCCTGGAAAAGAAGGTGCTACCTGTTCGGGGGAATATTATCCTATTGCCACTTCAAGCTCTTAGCAGTCAGGAGCACCTGGTGGACACCACAGATGCCACATGCCGATTTGGGATCTCAAAGAGAAGAAAGAAACTGCTGAGCAGAAGAATGCTTAGCCACAATTAGGACCAACCAATTAGTGGCTGAAGAAAGAGTCCCATGGCTTTGGGTAATGCAGGCTCTTCCACAGCCTGGCTACCCATCAGGCAATTATTTTCTTTTTTGTTTCTTCTGTATTTTTCTCCTTACTTCTAATCCAGTAAGTGGATACTCCACACCATGCTGGAAATACTCACCTCTCCTTGAGCTCCCCACCACAGAAAATTCTAAAGAAGTTCTCTGACTCTTTAAATAAATTCAGCCTTTGCCCATGAGCCATCCATAATCATTACAGGAACTACAATCTCATAATAAGACTGTATTTGCATTATATTTTATTGTTTATGAAGTTTATAATTATCTCATTGGGTGCTCACAACAACCCTATGGTATAGGCAGGGTAGTGTTTTCCACATCCCCTTCGCAGAAGAGAAACAGAAATTCAGAAACTTGTCCCCTAAATTTTCATAATAGTCACGAAGCATAAACTAGAATCCACCTCTTTATGCCTATCCCTATTCCCAACATTTCGTGTTGTCTTTCATGAAAAGGTCTCAAGGGCCCTGTGCCAAGGAGTGACTGTCAAGATTTAACTGCCCCTCTGGTAAGAGTAGGAACTTGGTAGACAGAAGCAGTTACCTGATTTTTGTGCTGATGTTTTTTTAGATTCTGAACTCAGATGTTGGGCCTCTGTGGCAGCAGCTGTATCTCTTCTATCAGTGCCACTCCCTATACTGGTCACAGCTACAGGAGGGGAAAATAAAAGATTTATTGCAAATACAACCAGGAGTAAGGTGGCCTGATAGTGGTGATTGCCCCTGAGCTAAAAGACAGGAAAGGACAGACACTACTAGGCACACAGTTGCTGCAGAAGCCAGCGATGTGGGAAGCTCAGTTCCTGCCAATCCCTGACTCACCCCCACAGGCTCTTGTAACCCAGCACTTGAGTTGCTACACTATCATCTTTCAGAAAGCACCCCTGACAGCAGGATCTGTGGGGCTTGGGCAATGTTAGGAGGTTTTTCCTCATCAAATTTTTTTTGTTCAGTAGCCTATGCTCCAAAGGGCCTAATGTCCTTATTTTGTCTGCCAGCTACACAAAGCCCCCACCATGGCACCCAGGGACCCTCAACATCGCCATCTCCATCCCAAACCAAGTGTAGGCTCTCCCCCAGCACCCCCTCTCTTCCTGGATGGATGGCTGGCCATGCCCGGAGGCGCTCCAGCCAGAGACCCTGGTGTCCTCAGTGGCTCCCTTGCTCCGTCTCACCTGCTCTCATGTTCAGTCACCAAAGTCCTGTCAGTGCCTTGCAGATGTCTTTTTATTCTTTCAAATATGGAAATAATCCTTTTATTTGGAATATATTATTGTAAAATATTTAAGCAAATTTATCCCCTCCCCAACCCAGGGACACCCATGATTAACACTTCGCTGTAGAAGGTCCTTCACACTCGCGAATTTGTTAATTTGAATGTGTAAAGATCTCTCTTGTTTGCTTTAAAGGCTGCTTAGTAGTCTTTCACTGAATGTACCATAACTTATTTAACCAATCTGCTTTCAGTGGATATTACGTTGTTTCCACCTTTTCACTGTAATAAACAATGCCACAGCAAGCAACCCTGTGTGTGGAGGGTGCATATATATGTGTGTACCTCATATTATTATTTCCTTAATCAATTTCCAAGGGTAGAATTTCTGTATGAAAGATTATGCACATGTTAAAACTGACACAAATTCTGATACCAGAGTAATAGCCCCAGTCGGCATACCTACTGTGCCAAGATCACTGTTTTTCCCACATTCTCAGCATTATCACCTTTCACATCTTTGCTACACTGGTAAGTACAAAACTAAATTTTAAAACTGCATCTTTTGGATACTTGTAATCTCACACCTGTAATCTCAACACTGGGAGGGTGAGGCAGGAGGATCACTTGAGGCCAGGAGTTCAAGGCCAGCTGTGCAACATAACGAGATCCTGTCTTTAAAAAAAAATTTGCCAGGCATGGTGGTGTATGCATATAGTTCTAGCTACTTGGGAGGCTGAGATAGGAGGATCGCTTGAACCCAGGAGTTCAAGGCTGCAGTGAGCTATGATCATGCCACTGCTCTCCAGCCTGGGCAACAGAGTGAGACCTTGTCTCTAAAAACAAAAACAAAACAACAAGGAATAAAAAGTAAGCATCTTTATAAATTTTTTTTTTAAATGTATTTGTATTGGTACTTCAGTTAACGTCACTCATGAACAATGTAAAATCAATTCCCTGTCATGTCCCTTCCCACTCCAGTGCTCCACAGCGGGCCTTGGTTCCACCTACCCAAACTGTGCGATATTATTTCCCCACACACACGTTTCCTGTCTCTCCTTTTCTGACTGGCTGTGCCTTCAAAGGCCTCTTTCCCCACCCAAAGCATCATTAATTTCTTTAATAAAGTGATAAATGTGTAAAATTCAGAAACACAGAAGAGGAGGGAACATCCGTATTTTCATCCCCTGAACATAGTCACTGTTAACATTGTCACACATCTCCTTCCAGACTTGATTCCTAAGCATTGACATTTCCTTTCAGCCTTGTTGTGACTGTATTAAATAGTACATAACGTTGATAATGCTTTTTTCACTTAGCACCCTAATACAAGCATTGTCCTACATCATCCTAAGCACCTTGCTTCTGGAAATGCAGATCTGAGCATTTTGCTCACCTGCTGTAAACCTCTGATGGCTCCACTGGCGGGGGGAACAGCTCCTTCAGATTTTGCCCCCAGTGTACCCCTTTCTCCTCATCCCCTGCCACTCCCTTCCCCAATATGTGGCCTACACCAGTCACATCAAACTGCTTGTCATTCCCTAGCAAACCATGCAATTTGACATCTGTCTTTACCCATGCTGTTCCTTCTGCCAGGAAGAACTTTCTATACTTTTCTGCCAGATGAAATCCTCCATTGTTACACCTTCTATCCTATTACCACCTTCCAGGCAGAAGGAAATGAATTGCTTTCCTGCCACAGCTCTTGGTTCACACTTCTGGTGCAGCACTTTCCAAACTGTCCTGACCGTCTCCATTAGTTCCTAGGAGACCATGTGCTTCTGAAAACAGGAAACAGCCCTGCTCATCTTGGTATCCACAGTTCAATGCCTTCTTCAAAACAAGTACTCAGGAAATTATTGTCAAATTAAATCATCTACCAATGTGCACTATCCGAGTCCCCAGAGAGATACAAAAAAGTACAGAACAGCCCCTGCCCTGTAAGATTCTGCAATCTCAATAATTCATAATTGTAATCATTTATAATTAATAAAATGAGAATGAGGCCAGCCCCATATATTAAGGTAAGGAGAGAGGTGGGAGAAGGAATGAGTCACTAAACATTTCACTAGAGAACTGAGATTAAAATGGTAATAACTACCATTTATTGAGTGTCTGCCAGATGCCAGGCACTGAGAGATGAGAAAAATAAGGTTCAGAGAAGTTAGGAAAATTGCATAAGGCCACACAGTAGGCACTGGAGCCAATATTCCCACTGGATTATTTCTCCCCCAGGTCACCCCACTTCATCTCCATCTCCATCCTAAATTACCCAGGGAGGACGAGACAGTGAGCTGGCTCTGGCCAGACAGGACCCCTGTAGAATGCGCTGGAATGCAGCCGGAGTGGGGAGACTGTGGCCCAGCCCACAACGCCCCCACACCACACCCCACCTCTCATCCTCAACTCCCTGGCCTGCACCCTACGCATGGAAGCCAGGCCTGGTTGCTCCAAAAGAGGAACTCGCAGAGGTGCTTGGGCCTGCCTGGGGTGGAGGTCCTAATTTATAGCAACGCGTACAGGCACCTGTTTGGGTCTCTGGCGAGCTCCCAGCTGCCTCTGGGCGAGTGTTTTGGCTCAGGGCTGCAGAGTCAGGGGGTGCAGTCGTCCTTTGGGGCACAGCTGGGCTGCCTGAGCCAAATGCGTCCGAAATGCTTTCTTTGGTCCCCGGAGAGCTCCCTGGAGCCTGGGAGCCGAGGCCCCGGCTGGATGTGGCAGACCCAGGGGGTGCTGCTATCCTGGGAGTAGCTGGGGCATCGCGGGTGGAGTCGAGCGTGGGGTTCGAAGCGGAGGCCAGAAGAGTCGCAGCTGCTTCCTGGGGGACAGAGAGGCTCCCCCAAGAGGCCGCAACAGGGCTGGGGGGCTGGGTCGCCGAGGGTGCGGGATGGGAAGACACATTCTGGACAGTGACCGCCAGCATCCTGGGTCCTTCACCAGGAACCAAGGTGCTCCCCGGGGCCGCGAGATTGTCCGCAGGGCCGGATGTCACCGCCCCTTGGGGCTGGAGGGCCGCGGGGCCCGCGGAAGCGGAAGTGCGCGGGTAGGGGGTGCGGCGGCCGGGCTCGCGGGGCTCCGGGCTGCTCCTCTGCGTGAGCCGCGCCGCTGAAGCCGGGCCCCGCGCGGCGCCCACCGGGCCGGTGCTGGTCCCTAGGGCCGGAGAGAAGACTTCTGTGGGGTCCGCTGCGCCCGGGACCTCTCCCAAAGCCGCAGGCGCCGACGAGTGGCGTCGCGTGGTGGCTCCCCGGGCCTGTGCCTCTTCCATGCCTGGCCTTGCCCAACCCAGTGCAGACAGGGGCCAGCAGGGAGGGCCTCCTAAACCCCATAGCGCGGCCCAGGTGGCCGGTGAGCCTGGGGCAGCCAGGCAGGTGCCAGGATAGACTTAGATGAGAAGAAGACAGGCTGTCACCCAGCTTCTGACCCAAATCTGACCACAGCCGGCCTGGGCTCTATCGCCTTCAGGGTGAGGTCCCTTAGCGACTCACAGAGGGCCGGGCCGGCAGGATCTGGGCTCCCACACTCTCCAGTGCTGACTGTCCCCACCCCACCTGCAGCTCCTTCCACGTGCAGTCCTCACCCAGCCCCGCACCCCACAACACTGCAAGTTAAATCCTCCTCATCCTTCCGATGGTTATAAAGTCACCTCCTCCGGGAAATCCTCTGGACAATTATAGGGGCGGGATGCCCCCTTTCTCAGTGTCCCCACCACACCTGTGACTATACCAAGCAACAGCCTCTTCCCAGCTGGCGGTGAGAAGCTTCAGAACAAGCCTTCCCTCCCCAAAATCTTGCCTGGTGGCTGTGCCTGAGCTAGCACAAGACTCCATCCACACTTTTTAATGAGTGAATGAACGAGGCTCTGCTCGACCTTGATCAAGTGCCCTCACTTCTCTGTGTCATCAAAAAAGGCAATAATCCCTTTGTGTGACACAGAAATCTGTAAGAAGGCCAGGAAAACGGTGATTTTGCCCTCAATTACTCTAGTTAGCCTCAGAACTCTTGGGAAGTAAAATGAGGTAATAGCTGTGAAGATGTTTCAGGAATTCTAAAGTGCTATAGGAATGAGATCACTGTCCTTCCCAGCCGCCTCCCCACACATAATGACAACAGCTCATCCCTCATCCTCTCCCTGCAGAGGAGCCTGCAATTCGGAGGGACTTTGCAGTGCTTCCCTCTGGATGCTGAGCCTCAGGACCTCTCTGATGATGCTTTCTCAGGAGTACTGCTCAGGTGTCTTCCCCTCTGAATCCCAAGCCAGGATCTCATCCTCTCACCTGAGAGACTGTACAGCCTCTCCTGGGTCTCTTGGCCCTGGAGCTGCATATTCAGTGGCCCAATTCCAAGAAAAGGGAGTCTGATGTGGCCCAGTTCTCCTTCCCCCATCCCTGGCTGGACCAGCAGGGTGGGGAGCAGAGGGAAACTCCCCTCTGTATAAGTGGCCCTTGGCTGCTGCCCCCTTAGCTCACCCCTTTTCTAGGCATTCACTGGCCCTTCTAGGAGGGGCCTATGTGGCTTGCAAGCCACGCTTGCCACTTCCCCAGACCCTGAAGACCCAGATCCAGCCAAGGACTGGCTCAAAACACCTCTGCCTGGCCTGGGAGTTGTTTCCTCTGTCACTTCTGTTGGGGAAGTGCAGAAGAGTGGAGGCAACTCTGCTGATGCCCGGTGTCCAGTGGAGGGGTCTGCAAGAAAACAGAGTGAGTGTGAAGGCAGGGTCTGCAACACCCAGCAGGCCACCCCAGGCTCTGATGGCCCCGCATTTGGTTACCCATCATGGTAGCCAAATTCAGGAGGGCACAGTTGTTGTATATCTACCATGTGCCAATCCCTGCAGGAGATACATCTCCAATCCTCACAGCAAGCAGCCCCTCAGGGAGGAAGAGTGTCTTTATGGATAAGGATCATGTGTCTTATCAAATCAAAAACACAAAAAGAAACAGCCAAGAACAAGCAGATCCACAGAAACAGAAAGTAGGTCTGTGATTGCTAGGGAGGGGAGGGAGTGACTGCTACCAGGTAAGGGGTTTCTTTGGGGTGGGGGTGATGAAAATGTCCTACAATTTGATTAGTGATTAATGTATTAAAAGCCACTGCATTGTACCCTTTAAAAAGGTAAATTTTGGCCAGACGCGGTGGCTCACAGGAGCCTGCAATCCCAACACCTTGGGAGGCCAAGGCAAGTGGATCACCTGAGGTCAGGAGTTCAAGACCAACCTGGCCAACACGGTGAAACCCCATCTCTACTAAAAATATAAAAATTAGCCAGGCGTGGTGGCCGGCACCTGTAATCCCAGCTACTCAGGAGGCTGAGGCATGATAATTGCTTGAACCCAGGAGGTGGAGGTTGCAGTGAGCTGAGATCATGCCACTGCACTCCAACCAGGGAGACAGAGTGAGACTCTGTCTCAAAAATTAATTAATTAATTAATTAAATTAAAAGTAAAGGTAAATTTTAAGATGGGAATTATAGCTCAATAAAACTTACAAAAAAAGAGAGGTGGGGGAAGGGGGAAGGAGAGAAGGAAAGAGCAAGGCAGAAGGACGCCCATCACACAGGATGTGGGTGCCAGGCAGGCTTGGGCTCCCATGCATTCACAGGGACAGAACAATGACAGTGGCTCCCATCCACCAGGGGCCCACTCTGTGTCAGAGTTTCTACTCTACGCCTTACATTCACTTTCTCACTCAGCCCTCAAAGCCATCCTATAAGGTGGGTGCCAGCAATTCATTTTGTTCAATATATTTCCCAGATAAGGAGAAGGAAGCTCCAAGATGCTGCCCACCTTATTTCTAGCAAGTGATAAACTGTTTGATTCCAAAGCTCAGACTTTTAACTTCATTGTCCAATAATGAATTGCTCTTGCTAATCGCCAGTGCCCTCAGGCTGGATGGAGTCTATTCCATTATTTAAAGATCCCCAGAATTAAAATAATACAACTTCCTCACAAGTTTATAATGCAAGGATCTCAGGAGACTGCTCCAGAACTCAGTTTCCCTCAGAGTCTAGAAGTGCTTCCTTAGGTCTATCCTCAATATCACCTGCTGCCAAATAAACCCATTTCCCACCTCGTTCTATCCTCAGTGGGCCGAGGGCCAGCAAGAGCAGACTCTCACCATAGAAGCAGATGAAGGGCAGCGGGGAAGAGCAGTTCACTGCGTACACTTTTGGGGAGTAGGTCATATAGATGCCGAGAGCTGCGCACAGTCCTCTCACCATCATCGGCACCCGCAGCCAGGAGGGGATGCTGGCCCCCAGGTCACTGGACCAGCTCAGAGATCCAGAGTTCGCATTGAGGTAGAGGCCAATCCAGGCTTCAGTCTCACTCATGATGGATCTCAAGGCCTCCTTGCCTGTCTCATCCGTCACCATCTGCAGGTCGGCCAGGTCTGTGTGGTGGCTGCGGCAGTACAGCAGGGCCGAGGACCATGTCATCACTTGGTCAAATCGCGTGAAGGTCTGACCACCAATCTGGACCACAGCTGGGATCAGAGAATGTGGAGCTCACAGGCCTGAGGGCTCTGACAGCCCAGCCCTCATCATCCTTGGGTATAGCATTCTGGTCTGACATGGGCCCTTGTCCCTCGTCCTTGAGTGTTAGGTTTGATCAAAACAACAACAATTTTATAGGTAGACTAAATACCAAGTAGGAAGAATGGATGAGATATAGCGGCAGGTGGGGAAACATTAGGGAAAGCAGGGCTTAAGAGTTTGTGTAGTTATATGGCCTCACAAGTTCAGTTTAAGTCTTAATTTCTTCATCTATACAATGGGGTAATAATAGTACCTAAAGTCAGGATTACATGAAATCACATATGCAAATGGTTTAGCACAGTGATATATTGATAGTAAGCACTTGGCAAAATGGTAGTGACCATTTCGGGGGAGATTATGAGGAAGACAGAATAATCTTGGTTTGGGGTCACCCTCGAGTATGATTTCTAGGGGCTGTGCCTGCCCCCACTGGCTCTCAGGTGAATTCAGGACTGAGCAGACTAGAGGAAGTGTGTGATCTTCCTAGGCTCACCGTGCCTGGAGAGCCAGGGAGAAGAGGCCAGCCTGGAGGGACGGGCCTGGTAGACAGGAGGCAGAGCAGGCTCAGTGGCCTTGCCTTCCGGGGAACCCAGACAGACTGAGATGCCTGCCTCCCACAGCCACCTCTGCCAGTCCCTGCCTGAGGCTGGACTGGGCCAGGTCCTGAGGTAGGACAAGCCCAGCCTACCCTGCTCCTCGCCGGGCCTGTCCCATCTTGCAGCACATGAGCCCACACATCTGAGATTCCAGACAATGGAAGATTGGAGACGATATGAGTGGCTGGGACTCGACCTGAGGCATTGATTCTGGGGGCCCAGAAGAGGAAACACTCCTGTTTGCCGAGATGGGAGTCACATCCTCAGATTCAAATGGAGCCTCCCAAACTTGTACATGGGCCTTTCACCGAAGCCCATCAAGATTTGCCTCCAATTTCCCTAACATTTTCCCTATCTCAACTGATTTTTTAAAGTTACTCTTGATTAAACCCCTAGTATGTGCCAGCCCTGAGCTATGCATGTGGCCTGTGTCATCTTTGAAAACCCCACTACTATCCTGAGAAGTTGGTGTCATTAACCTCAGTTCACAGATGAGGAGAAGGAGGCTGAGGGAGGTGACAACCTGCCCGAACTCGGGCCATACTAGAGAGTCGAACATGGGAAGCCCATGCCATCTTCACTCTACAGCTCTGTACTCCCTACCATGCAGAAAACCCACCCTGCAGAGCAGATTGAGTGAGTATATTGCCTCCGTCATAGAACTTATCCATATCAGATAGGAAGAAACTTTTTAAAAGACACCAAGGCAGTAATACCAGAGGGGACTATTTCAGAGAAGCCGCCCTCACCCCCAGATGGATGAGCAAGTACTTGGGCTGTGCAGAGAAACCACCCAGTCCCAACCCCAGAGTGACAGCTGGGCTGCAGCCAAGGGCTCATCCACTCTCTGATTCCAGTCTCTGATTGGAGACTTTGAGCCAGTCACCCTCCCCTCTGGGCCCATCAGAATAAGCTGACAATGGCCAGCTGTGTGGCTCATACCTGTAATCTCAGCACTTTGGGAGGCCAAGGCAGGTGGATCGCCAGAGCCCAGGAGTTCGAGACCAGCCTGAGCAATATGACAAAACCCCATCTCTACTAAAAATACAAAAAATTAGCTGGGCATGGTGGCATGTGCCTGTAGTCCCAGCTATTCAGGAGGCTGAGGCAGGAGGATCACCCACCAGGAATGTTGAGTGAGCTGTGAGTGTGCCACTGCACACCAGCCTGGGAGACAGAGTAAGACCATCCATGTCTTAAAAAAATAAAAAATAAAAATAAAGACAATGACTGTCTCCGTGGGGTTCAGTCAGGGGACAGCAAAGCCAGGCAGGAGTCAGGGGAACAGAGGGGACCTGGGGGTGGGGATCCTGCTGGTTGGTCCTGGTGGAGAGGTCCAAGGCAAAACAAGCCAAATTCCCAGAAAAGGGAATGGGGAGCAGGTGTGTACCTGGCTTTAGAGAGGTGGTCAGGCTGACAGAGGGCTTCGTGGAGATGAGGTGCCCAACGTCAGGGTCTGTAAAACAGAAACAGACCACGAGTTACGGGGAGGCCCAGGATCCTCTGCAGGCAGGAGCTGCCCAGTTACAGCTGGGAAAACCTAGCTCGGGGGCAGACAGGCTCGTCCATCCCTTTCTACATTGATTCAATCCATTCAATAAATACTAGGCACCTACTGGGTCGCAGACGCTATTCTACGCCCTGGGAAAAATGACAGAAATAAGACAGCAGAGTCCTTGCTCTTGAAGAGAATATGAGAGGGAGCAAATCTTGCAGAGAGGTGGGAGGAGCTGCCCAAGCAGAGCCACAACAAAGGTTCTGCAGTGAGAAGGAGCCGAAGGAAGTCATGTGGCTGGGGCAGGAGTAGGAGATGAGGCCAAAGAGGGGAGGCGAGGCCCGATGGCTAAAGAAGGACAGGATTCTAAGTGCTGTCAGGGCCTACTGATTCTTTTGTGTACAGGGAAGTGATCTGATTTACCTTTTTAAAAGCTCACTCTGTGTAAAGAACAGACTTTAGGGGGCAAGGGCAGACCCACGGACAGACAGCTCTGACTTGACCCCATGTGCTAGCAGCAGAGGTGCAGAACTGGAGAGAGGTGAGGGGTCAGGACACATCTTGGTGGAGTGTGGGGACAGTGTGGGGAGCAGGGGACAACCCCATAGGCACACCCCTCCCTTTGCAGGCCTCCTGGTCTGAGGCACACTTACCACCCATGGGAATCTCTTTACTCCCTTGGGAACCCAGCATTTAAATCTAGGCAGCCACCACCTGCTACTTCTCAAGGTCCTGGGGCAGGCGCCATGTGGCTGTGCTGGGCACATGTGAGGTTGGTCCTCCATAACCCTATTTGAGAGGTGAGGATGGCACAGAGCTGGATTGAGCCTTGGCTGACAAAGGGAAAAGCAGGAAGTGACACTCTTACCGGGCAAGTGCTGTGCACGCCACAACCAGCCCACGTATGATCTTCCCAACAGCAACAAGACGGGAGTCAGAGGCACTGGTAGCCGGGACAGAGAGGGGCCCAGTGGAACACAAGGAGGCGGCTGCTGTTCTCCAACAGCTGGAGCCTTGCGCATGGCGTACCGATGGTGGATTTCCCGCAACCATGCCCGAGGAGTTGGCTCCCGCTCCCCACTTAGCGGGAAGCAGGGGATCTCCCAGAGGACGGCTGCTCCCCTCCTGCCCAGCTCTGAGACCCTAACCGTCCACCTGTGCTTCCTGAGAAGGAGGCACTGAATTCTGCCCTTGCTTCTACATAGGTACACATGTATCCCCCAACCCCAGCCTGTCTTTCCCTCTTGGCTCCCTTTCTTTTTCTCCTTCCTCCAAATCCTTAATTGGCAAGAAAGGAACTTTCCAGATTTTATTTTTATTCTGTCCTGACTTACACCCATTTTTTCTAATGGGGTGTTCAGAGTAGGTATGCAGAGGAAATAGAAACAGAGGCCACAGAAAGAAAGTGATGTTGCAAAAACAGTAAAGTCATGACCAGTTATCCTCTGAAAGGGTGTTTCTCTCTCTCTCTCTCCCCGCACCATCATTTGCTATTGAAAAGCAACCCTGGGCCAGGCCCAATGGCTCATGCCTATAATCCCAGCACTTTGGGAGACTTGAGGCAGGAGGATCACTTGAGCCCGGGAGTTGGAGGTTACAGTGAGCTATGATCTCGCCACTGCTCTCCAGCCTGGGCAACAGAGCAAGGCCCCTAGGGGGAAGACCAAGCCTGAAATATGAATGTGAACACACCATAGTAGCAGAAGAAGGGCTTCTGGGCTGTGCAGCGGTCGGCCCCTATGCAGGGAAGTGTCAGCCGAGTGTACAGCGTGGCACAGATGCCCACCCCGAATTCGGGCAGCGTCTGAACCCACTCCAGGGCTGTGTAGGTGGAGCCGCTGGACCATCTCAGGCCAGAAGTTCTTGCGTCGAAGAAGAGGCCAATCCAAGCCTGGGTGCTGTTCATGAGGGAGTAGAGCTTCAACAGGTCACTTGGCTGCAGGTCAGCAAGGTCTGTGTAGTGCAGCCGGCAGTGCTGCTGGGCATCGTACCAGCTCAGCGCCTCAGGGACCAGAACCAAGTCCCTCTTACTGCTCACCAGCTGTAGGGCTGGAGCAGGAGAGGCTGTCACAGCACGGCTGTCCCCAGCCCAACCCCTAGCCCTCAAAGGGCTTTCAGCCACACCCTGGTGGGACTTCCCAGCCTCTTCCTGCCCACTCTGTGTTTTGTCGCTGGCCCACTAGTCATATCCAGCTCTACCTCCCAGCCTTGGCATGAGCTGTTCTCTTGTTCTTGAAGAGCCAGCCACCTCCTCCAGCTCCCTCAACCCACAATTTCTATTCTCCCATTCCCTCATCTCCCCAGTCCCTTTGTCCAGCTAACTCCTCACCCTTCTGCCCCATCCTTTCTACAGAAAAGGTGAGATGCCTTTCCTATATGCTGCAGTGCACCTTTGTCAGTGCTTGATAACGATAGACAAAGCTTGCAGAGTACCCGCCGTGTGCCATCAGCTCACGGGATTCTTCCAGCTGCCTAAGGTATCACTCTGCCTGTTATACAAATGAAGGAACCAAGTCACAGAGAGTTAAAGAGGCACAGCCAAGGCCACCTAGTGGGCAGGAATACAGCCCAGACTCAAGAACCCTGGGCAGGCTCCCAGCTCCAGGCCCATATCCATGGCAGGGCACTGCCCCTCCACTGGGGGCCCATAACCAGAGCTGCACCCTGGAATCACCTAGGGAGCTTTTCAAATACACCGATTTCCAGACCCACCCTAGAGCAAAGATCTGCCGCTGGGACTAGCATCAGAATTTTTTTAAAAGCTTTCAGTGAAGAGACCTTTTTGTTTGTCAAGTGGTATAGGCAACTTAGGAGCAAAGAACGAGCCGTGTTCATCATTATATTCCTAGGGCCAAGCACAATGCTGATCACATCATAAGGGCTCAATGTATTGAAAAGGAAGGAAGGAGGGAAGGAAGGAAGGAAGGAAGGAAGGAAGGAAGGAAGGAAGGTAGGAAGGAAGGAGAGGGAGGAACTAATGAGCAAATCAAACGTCTCCCAGGAAGCCACCCCAAGCCCCAAGATCTGTGTTCCTTCCTTCCTTGACTCCATCCCCTTGGTCCCAGTAAATGTGGTTGGTCCAGGGCTGCTCTGCTCTGCCCTGGGTCTGCCTGTGGAGGGAGGCAGAGAGGAATGAAAGGCTTGGTGCTAGGACCTTGGAGGTCCGGGACACAAGGAACCCTTCAAGCTAGATGCCCCAGGAGAGGAGAATGAGAATGAGGAGCTGGGCACAGGCCGTGGCAGCAAAGCCAGGGGCCAGAACTGAGGAGGCACTTGCCAAGGAGAACCAGCTCCTCACACCCACCACAGCGGAGGATGCTTCCCGTCGCCGGGAAAAGCATTCTGCTTATTTTTTTGTTTAATGACTGTCTGTGGCCCACATAATTGATTTTAGGACGGTGTCAACCCCTGCCCCCAGGGCCGTGCAGGGTGCCCCTCCCACTGGCCTCTCCAGCCCCACCCGGGAGCCTTGGTGGCAACTTCTGTGTCTCTGTGGCCTCTAGTCAGTTCCATTGCCTTGAACTTCCCCCTTCTCTGCGTGCCTGCTGACACCTGGGCCCAAGGCCCCTCTACCCTCAGCAGTCCCCACACACCGCCGCTCTGCAGCCAGAGGGCCTAAGACCTGACTGCCCACTGCCACCTGGGCCGCCGCCATGGGGCCCTTCACCCTCCCCTCCCACCCGCATCAGCAGCCGCCACCCTCCCAGCCAGGGTTTTTCCTGGCTGTCTTGGCGGCTCCTTCTCCCCCTCAGACTCACCCACGGCTCCCTTCCTCCGAGAACCCTTGCCGCCCCCGGTCCACAGACCCCCACAACGCCCATCCCTGTCCACACCCTGGTGATGTTCTTCCCTGCATTGCACACGCTTCTGAAGTGACCTGTGAGGCCGTCTCCTTGAGGAATGTCTTAACCCCGCTAGAATGGAAGCTGCTGGAGCCTCATTGTTTCTGACTGCTGCCTTCTGGATGCTGACTGAGTACTGTCTGGTTAGGGGTGATGAGGGCGAAGCTCCCTTCCCACCCCTGTTCTGAGGGTTGAAAAGTATTCATTTCTTTCTACCTTGCCTCTCCTCCAACCTGGAAATCTGGGAACTTCAGGGGAGTGCCCCCTTCCCTCAGCCTCCAGCCCTGGGGAGCATGGAGCCAGGCACCCTCCTCCAGACCGGGGGGCCTCACCTGCTGCACAGAAGGAGAGCAGCAGTGCCTGGGGCAGCATGGCTGGGCGATGACTGGGTGTCGGCTGGACACGAGACAAGCCCCCGGAGCTGTCGGGGACTGTGGCAGAGGCTGCGTCTGACCTTCTCGCCTTTTATTCCTTGCTCTTTACTCTCTTCCTCTTTGCTACCCAAACTGCTGGATTTTACTAAACAAATACTTATCCAGTGTCTGTTGCTGCCAGCAGGGTGTGAGGTGCTGGAGCTGCAGCCTGGAGGATGCGGAAGAGATCCCTGTGTGGGGACTCAGAAAACAGTGTCCCAAAATGAAGGCCTCAGAAGCAAAAGTTTTTCTCTGACCTTCTCCTGCTTTCCTGTCTCTCAGCCCCAGTCTCCCCAAAGCCAGTCATAGGAACTAGAACCCCTTTTCCCCAAGTCAGCCATAAAACCTAAAAATATTACTCTAACTTACCCTTGCCTTGCTGTGTAGAAACTGGCTGTAAAGAAATGATCTGAAGGGATCATCGTTTGACTGTAGGTCATGAAACCCCCATTCCAGAGAGGACCCTGCTCCATGCCCAGAAGGAAGGACCTCATGCTCAGAGAGACCGAGAAGAAACTAGACAGACAGGCCTGGCCGGGTTTCCCTACTCAGTCTATTCACATTAGATCAGACCCTTTTGTCCAATCATGTTTTGATACAGCTGCCCACACTTTGTTGAACGTAAGCATAAAAATGATCAATTTCTCCCTCTATCTTTGGGTCTGCCTTCTGAAGGCTCCTGGGGACACATGTTAAATAAATTTGTATGAGTTTCCTCCAATTAATCTGCCTTTTGCCAGTTGATTTTTCAGAGCATCTTCAGAGGTCCTCCTGCAACTTAGGAGGACGGCAGCATGGATCTGGTAATTAATAAGCAGATCGGGGACGGAAGGAATGCATCCTTGGGGCTGGCTGCTGGGGGAGAAAGGGAGTAGGGAAGCAGAGGGCAGGGTGAGGCTTGACCCCTGGGTCCTCAGGGTCAGAGGAGCAAGGGGCAGAAAGGAAGGAAGGGGAAGAAGGAGGTGAGGAGGGAGAAGGAGCTGGAAATTGTGGACCAGGCTTTGCTAGACTCACCTTCTACCCCTCCTCACAGCAACCACATGAGGGAGAGGGCTGCCATTTTCCCTGGTTCACAGGGGAGAGACTGTGGCTTGGAGAAGTGAAACAGCCTGCTCAGGACTACACCGCAGGCAGTGGTGAGACAGCAATTCAAGCTTAGGACACTGAAAAGCATGAGGTTGGGAGGTGATGGCCCCAACAATTCTGCTTCTGCACGGTCAGAGACCCCCACGCCCCGTCGAGACTCTGGCTCCAAAATTAAGCACAGGACTGGGCCAGCACAGTGGCATGCACCTATAGTCCCAGCACTTTGAGAAGCCAAGGCAGAAGGATTGCTTGTGCCCAGGAATTTGAGACCAGCCTGGGCAACATAGTGAGACTCCATCTGTACAAAAATTAAAAATTAGCTGGGCATGGTGGTACACGTCTGTAGTCTCAGCTAGTCAGGAGGCTGAGGTAGGAGGATCGCTTGAGCCTGGGAGGTTGAGGCTGCAGTGAGTTGTGATTGTACCACTGCGCTCCAGCCCGGGAGACGGGGCAAGACCCTCTCTTGTTGCCCTAAGGGCAAAGCTTTCGGAAACACAGTCTGGAAGGCTCTCTTTTTCCTGCACTCCACCCCTTCTCACCCTTCCCTGATGGAAGGGCAAACGGCCCCTCTGAATGGGCAAAAGGGAAAGAGGGGAGAAATGGTTCATGCAGCCACAAAAATGTCCTGCCACAGTTTCTCTTGTGCAGCAGTGGCCTTGAATGACTTCCTCCCAGAAGCAGGTCCTGCTTGTGCCAGTGTCTCCCAGGACCACTCTCTGGGGACAGAAGAGAACCTGACAATCCTGACGTGGAAGATGCCGCCCTGCCAGCGACTTTTCATTGAGCCACTCCCCCAGGCATCTCCCTCAAGTCTCTCCAGGAAGGGCCCTGCAGCCTCACCCCAGCTCAGGCCCAGCACTCCCTGAGGGCAGCACTTGGAACTGCAGGCTGAAATTCCACCTGCGTTTCTTTCCTTCCTGACTGTGAGCTCCCTGAGAGCAGGGACTGTGCCAAAGTCACAAAGCACTCGCCCCTCACAAGCCCAACAAAACCTTTCAATAAATGACAAGCGTTATGGTTATCATTCGTGTCAACTTGACTGGATTGAAGGATACAAAGTATTGATCCTGGGTGTGTCTGTGAGGGTGCTGCCAGAGGAGATTGCCATTTGAGTCAGCGGAACTGGGAAAGGCAGACCCACCCTCAATCTGGGTAGGCACAATCTAATCAGCTGCCAGCACAGCCAGGATAAAGGCAGGCAGAAGAACGTGGAAAAACTAGACTGGCTTAGCCTCAACCTACGCTGTTCTCCCGTGCTGGTGCCTCCTGCCCTCGAACATTGGACTCCAAGTTCTTCAGCTTTAGGATTTGGACTGGCCTCCTTTTTCCTCAGCTTGCAGACGACCTATTGTGGGGCCTCACCTTGTGACCATGTGAGTCAATACTCCTTAATAAACTCCCCTTTATAGATACATCTATCCTCTTAGTTCTGTCCCTCTGGAGGACCCTGACTACTACAGTAGCATTTGCTGTTATTATTCTCTTTGGATTGCAGCTCCTACGCAGTGTTCTGCCTGGTACATAGAGACCTTAAATACATGAATGAAGGCGATGGCTTGGACGAGACCAGAGGGCCAATGGTGAGGGCGGGGGAGGACAGCCCTGGCTCCCAGGATGTGAGTTTCACTGGTGGCTGTGCCAGGAAATCCAGGCAAGGGTCAAAGGAACCAAGAGTGAGGGAGGAGCAGGCTTCCTAAGCGGCCCAGGAACAAACACCTGGTTTGCATGAGCTACAGGAAGCCAAACGGTTCAGGGAAACTCCCAGCAGCTCTTTTCCTCTCCCCTAACGTGGGAATGCCATTTTGACCCAGGCTCAAGGAACCCTTCTTTATAGACAGACAACTTTCACTTTCCTACAGTCCACACCTTTTCTCCCAGAACCACCAGATCTGCATTCCCAGCGTGGGAGCTGCGTTTCCCACAGTGCTTTTACTAAAGTTGTGTGCCGTGGCCGCAGTACCCCTGCCAACCATTGGAGCAGGCACGGTGGAAACAGCCCTGTGGCCAGCTTCAGTGATTTTCTCTGAGCCTTGATTCTTCATCTACAAGATGAGAGTCATCATAGCTATTGGACAATGGCATTATGGTATCGTGAGGATCCTTTGCTATGATTATGATGCACTTTACAAACTCCAGTGGGCAGGAAACACTTTCTTTTCTAGAGTGGCTGTCTCATTTTCTACTCCCACCCCAATGTATGAGAATCCCAGTTATTCTGCTACCTTGGTAACAAGTAAAGCAACTTAGCTTTCATTCTGAGCGCTCACCCTGCCAAGCAAGGAAGAAATTAGAGCCCCTCTTTTTTCAGGACTGTTCCCCCGACACACACTGTCTTACACACATACTCACAGACTGTAGAGAAAGAACAAGAGCCTGGGTCTTGCCTTGGGCCTGTCTGCACTGCTCACCACTGAGACACCCGTTTCCAGTCCTTAGGGTCACTTCAGGTCAGCCAGCTCTGCCATGGATGAGCCACCCCAGTGACCGGAGGATGTTCTGAGAATCTGGGACCCCTACACGGCTGCTCCTCTCTGAGGTCCTACTCCTGCCTAGGGCTCTGGGGAAAAACACAAATTACTAGCTAACAAGCTTATCCTGCCTCATGTCTATAAAGCACTCAACCTCATCCCAGACCCATAGAAGAGGCTCAGCTAGCCTTCCTTCCATTTCTTCAGAGAAAGGAAGGTTTTCTCCTCTCCCTGTGGGAGGCACTGTGAACTGGAGACCAGGACTGTGCTCTGAGGGCAGTACAGGGACAGCACCTGTGTCCTCAGAAGCCTCTGTCAGCTGCGTGGGCTGCGATCATCCTCAAGGGCCGCTGGACCCCAAGCTCATCTGCACTTTGTTCATTTTGTGGACACTGCAGAGCCACAGGCCCTGTCCCGCTGGATGGAGGGGCAGCCCTTAGGAGCTCCTGCCCACCCTGAAAGGTAGGGTGTCTGCGGTGAGGAGCTCATTCCCTTTATTCCTGCTCCCTGCTCTGAACTGTTTATTTGGCTTATAACCTAAATCTATTTCCACATCCTCTGCTGTAAGTGTGGGTTGCAGTGCCTGGCAAGGAGGGGCAGTCGGTATATGTTGACTGAATGAATGGTTGGATAAAAATGATTTACTGCTGATGATTGTGTGGATTTGGACATGACCTGTGAAGTCACCTGTGCCTCGTGGGGCCATTTCTGCCCGAGGGAAAAGTTCTTCTCTAAATCCCTATGCTGGCAGGGAAAGCAGGGGGAGCAGCTGGGGCAGGTCACTGGGGTGGTTCTGGGACCCTTGGATTCCTTGGCGAGAGCCTCTGTTCTTGGGCGCCCCCTAGGGGCAAGCACTCGGTACTGGGCAGCCAGACCTGCTTCCTTCAACCTGAAGAGCCCTTTTTGCCGGTCCGGGAGAGGAGGGGTGAACCCTTGCCTTCTGAGCTAGTGCTGCTTGTATCTTTCATTTATTCCACTCCCTTCCCCCGGTTTAAGTGCTGTTTTAATAGCTAGTCTTAAATGTAAACAATTCTACTTGATTCCTTTACAACCAAATATTGAGTTAATATTACTTACCTAATTTGACCATTTTTCTTCCCATTAACCTAATATGTAAATTATCTCTGATTCTGATCCTCTTGCCTTTCAAATTACTAAATTCTTTTTGTTTTATGTAACTGTTTTGGTCTTTTCTGTTCTGCTTCATGTAATTTTCTTCAGCAAGTATTTCATCCAATAGCTTTGTAGATACATGATTACTTTCCTCTCAATGTTTTATTTATTTCAAGTAGTCATGAAGGGGGAAGGAGGGGATGGGTTGGGTACACACCACATGTGATGGGTGCCTCTGAAAAAGCTGGCTTCAGGGACAATGCAGGGACTGCCACATGAGCACCTGTCCCTGAAGCCTCCTCCACCCCCCCAACTCCCACCCCAACATACTTCTGAACTGGGTCCAGAGCCCTGGGTGTGGGAGTGGAGCCATTCAAAAAGGGAATCACTGGTATCTCTGCTAAGTGGAACTTCCTACCCTGAGAGATCCTGGCACAGGAGTAAGGACTGGACGGTATCATCCTCAAGAACTAGGGGCCTTTGGGGGCAGTTACGGTTCACAAGGTGCGTGTGCCACACCCTTTACATACTTTGCCTTATTTAATTCTAATAAATAAAACATTAAAACCCTATGAGGTAGGTACTGTATAATATCCCATTTTACAAGTGAGGGCACAAGTTCAGAGAGGTGAAGAAACCTGCCCAAGGCCATGTAACTGGTATGGCAAGGACCTGGAGCTTAGAGCAGGGCTGTGTGATGTTACAGCCCAGCCTCATTTCTCAAGGCTGCTATTCCAGGCCCCACCTCAGGGCAGCTGAGTCATGGGGAAAGAATGGAGTCCCTCCGTCTGCACTATGCAGGCGATCCTCCTGCAGCGGGGCATGGCCTGGGAAAGCAGGGATCGTGTCTACTTACTCATTTTTTTAAGCCACAATTTTACAAATGTCAAGTGGGAAATGCTGTCACAGGGTGCAGCGGTCAACACAGTCCACTCCTCTACTCCCCAGGCAAGGAAGGTAGAGGGTATGTGCCCCTCGGGGGAGAGTCTGGGGTGCAGGACAAAAGTGCTGGTTGTGTAGCCATGCCTCCCCCACTGAGCTGTGACTTCAGAAAAGTTAGCCTCTGAGTTAAACAGTTTCCTCACCTGCAAAATGGGAAGAGCAGCAGTGTTTACTTCTTAGGGTAGTCATGTGGGTTAAATAAACACACACAAGGCCAGGCATGGTGACTCATGCCTGTAATCCCAGCACTTTGGGAGGCGGAGGCAGGCAGATTGCCTGAGATTAGAAGTTAGAGACCAGCCTGGGCAACACGGTGAAACCCCATCTCTACTAAAATACAAAAAACTGCCAGGTGTGGTGGTGTGCATCTGTAGTCCCAGCTAGTTGGGAAGCTGGGGCAGGAAAATTGCTTGAACCTGGGAGGCGGAGGCTGCAGCGAGCTGAAATCATGTCACCACACTCCATCCTGGGCGACAGAGTGAGACTTTGTCTCCAAGAAACACACACACACACACACATACACAGACACACAATGCTTGCTGAAGCCACTACCTGGTTTATAACAGTGGTTCCCTGTATCCCAGCAGGCAAACCATTGACTCTAGGGAGCCACAAGCAAGAAGACTGGCAGGGCCACCAAAACACACTGAACCAGAGGATGCAAGCCCAAGCTCCTCATCAAGCAACGGCACAGATCAGCATCTCTTTAAGCCTGAGCCATCCACCCTTCCACAAGGAAATGGTGCCATGCGTCCCCGGCCCTTAAGCTGCCCTCCCATTTGGCGAGAGCCAAGCTGTGGAAACGCACTGCGGGGTGGTAGGAGGCTGCAGAGGCGGGGCCAGGGGCTTCCCCAGGAGGGGCCGTGCATGGAGCTGGGGTTTGCACTCGAGAGAATGTCTGAGAGTGAGCTCAGGAGGGACCATGGTGGGTGCAGCTATGGCTGAGGGCTGCTCAAGGGAATCTGAAAAACGGGATATTCCATCCTGGAAAAAAGTGTGGGGGGTGAGGTTTGGACAAATACCCTCACATTAGCCAGGTGCCAGGGGAGGAAGCACCATGAATGAAAGCAGGAGGAGATGGGGCCTTTTGAATGCGCCCATTCCTATCGCTGAGCCCGGAGAGAGAAATGTGCTTCTGGGAGACTTTGCCTTGGTATCAGGAGCCATGGAGCTGGGGGAACTGCAAGGAAAAAGGCAGGAAGAGAGGAGCTGGCATCGCAACAGCCAGGGGACAGGGTCTGAGTGGAGGGGCCTGGGAGCCCCGGAGCTCCTGCTCGGACTGCCCGGAAAGGAGGGTCAGCAGAGGAGGGTCCTGTAGTCCACCCAGTGGTCAGCTACCCTGAGGCCTGGCCGTGAGTGCCACAGCTGAGGGAGGAGATGCGCTCTGCTCAGGAGATGAAGCGACGGGTCAAGTGGGAGGCACAGTGGGACGTCCGGAGGAGCAGCAGGAGGAAGGCCAGGCAAGGTCACTGCGTCAGCGAGAGGAGTCGCACGGACGCCAGGCCGGCACTGCACAGCGTCCTTCATGTGAACTTCTGTGGCCCCCATTTCTCTTTTTATGTTTCTTTCTTTTTTTAGACAGAGTCTCGCTCTGTTGCCCAGGCTGCAGTGTAGTGGTGCAATCGCAGCCCACTGCAAGCTCCGCCTGCTGGGTTCAAGCAATTCTCCTGCCTCAGCCTCCTGAGTAGCTGGTTTACAGGTGCATGCCACCATGCCCAGCTAATTTTTGTATTTTTAGGAGAGATGGGGTTTCACCATGTTGGCCAGGTTGGTCTCAAACTCCTGACCTCAGGTGACCCACCTCGGCCTCCCAAAGTGCTGGGATTACAGGTGTGACCCACCGTGCCCAGCCGGCTCCCATTTTTCTTATTCTCTGAGCACTGAGAGCTGAAGGAGACAATACTCAGAATCCAAGGGCTGCTGTGTTTATGAATAGCCCATCATTTCCTGAGGCAGGAACGATAAGACCTCCAAAAACAAAAATATGTTAGCTGCCCAGACCTCCATGTGGTGAAATAGCAGTCTGACACTCACACAGCTCCGCGAACACCTTCTTGTTCAACAATCTTAGAGGATGTGTAGATTTCCGTCCCATCCAAACTGCTGTGTGCAGTGACAAGGCCAGGCAAAGGTGTGCTTGGGCCAGTGGAGCAGACAGAGGGCTGATTTGGTATGCAGCATGCCTGCTGGGACAGGTGAGCAGTCTCTGCCGGAAGGAAGAGCCATTTGATATGACAGGTGCACACTGCCCCCCAGGGCCCAGCGTGGACAGGAGCTCCCCATGATGAGCGGAGGGGGTGTGCCATCTTCAGAGGCTCAGGCAGGGGCTGGCACTGGCAAAGCCTGGCATTCAGTGGCCCAGCCTGGCTTCTGCAATGGATTCAGAGAAGCTAGGATTCAGAGGAGCTAGGATCTGGGGGAGCTAGGATTTAGAGGAGCTGGGATTTAGGGGAGCTAGGATCTAGGGGAGCTACGATTTAGGGAAGCTAGGATTTAGAGGAGTTAGGATTTAGAGGAGCTAGGATTTAGGGGAGCTAGGATTTAGGGGAGCTAAGATTTAGGGGAGCTGGGATTTAGAGGAGCTGGGATTTAGAGGAGCTAGGATTTAAGGGAGCTAGGATTTAAGGGAGCTAGGATTTAGGGGAGTTAGGATTTAGGGGAGCTAGGATTTAGGGGAGCTAGGATTTAGAGGAGCTGGGATTTAAGGGAGCTGGGATTTAGGGGAGCTAGGATTTAGAGGAGTTAGGATTTAGGGGAGCTAGGATTTAGAGGAGCTAGGATTCAGAGGAGCTGGGATTTAGAGGAGCTGGAATTTAGGGGAGCTAGGATTTAGAGGAGCTAGGATTTAAGGGAGCTAGAGTATTGGGAAGCTCACCAGGCCAGGAATGAGGTCCAGATGAACATGGCAGAGACCCAGCCCCAATAGCTGGGCTGTGCCCTTCTCTGGGCTCCCTCAGTTCCCTGGGCCTACCACAAGCATCACACTTACCATCTTGTGCTAAAATGGTCAAATGATGCCTCTGTGAGCCTCATGGATGGTGAGTTCCCAGGAGCCAGCACCATGTCTTAATTCCCCGTGTGCCTCTTGTGCCTTGCAGAGTGCTCGATGCAAGGTAAATGCTCAGGAAGCCTGTGCTGAATGAACAGGGGAATGGGTGTGGCGTCACCTGCATGTTGAACTAGAGCTGCTTGCTAAGACCAGCCTGGCCCGGAGCCTGGGCCTGCCGGCGAGCTGTGGGGCTGAGAGCCAGGCAGGCGCTGGGATCCGTGTTTCTCTGGCTGGGTTTCTCTGGATGATCATCAGGGTCTTTCGAGGGATGGGGGCACCAGAAGGGGATCAATGGGGTTTAATCAATAATTAGATAAAAATAAATTCACATGTGTGTTTAGGGGATTTGGCAAATGAGTGCAACTTGCTCTAGTGTTTGATTCAATTCAAGTTGTCTTTCCTTAGAGGGCAATTTTCATACATGTTGCCACCCAGAAGAGTAATGTCACTTATGCCTCTTCCACAGCCCTGCATAGGGCTCAGTGATGCAACAAGAAGAAAGGATCAAACCCCCTTGGAAGCTGCTTAATTCTTTGTCTTTAAAAGCATCCAGATTCTCCCTACTCACCACTCAGTCACCGATGAGAACCTCCCAGGCTGGCCATGTCTGTGCTAGCATCAGTTCCCTCACTTCTCTCATCTCCCCTGAGTCTCTTCACCAGCGCTCTCAGGATCTGCCTTTGGCCCCTCTGGAGACACATTTAACCAGTTTTCTTTAGTACATTGACCTCAGCTCTCTACGTGACTCTTGACAAGTTCCCTCAGTTTTACCACCCCACAGCCCCAGGTAAGAGATGCTCTAGGCCAGGTGCGGTGGCTCATGCTTATAATCTCAGCACTTGGGAGGCCAATGTGGGCGAATCACCTGAGGTCAGGAGTTCAAGACCAGTTGGGCCAACATGGTAAAACCTTGTCTGTACTAAAAATACAAAAAAATTAGCCAGGCGTAGTGGTGGGCTCCTGTAATCCTAGCTACTTGGGAGGCTGAAGCAGGAGAATAGCTTGAACCTGGCAGATGGAAGTTGCAGTGAGTTGAGATCACGCCACTGCACTCCAGCCTGGGTGAAAAGAGTGAAACTCTGTCTCAAATAAAAATAAATAAATGAATAAATAAATAAAAAGCTGCTCTGTCTCCAGCCCAGGCCCCAACCCCCACCAAGAGAAGAAGATTCAAACTTCTTGGGCCAATCTTCACATGGACTCAGCTCTGAGGCCCTAATGACCTCTGGGGCAGAACGTTCAAGGGAAGGAGGGAAACCAGATGTGAAAGAGTCAATGGCCAGGCTGACCCCACCGGATGCCAATCAGCAGTCAGTATCTCCAGGTTCTGAAAGACTTGGCTCAATCTGAGTCATTGCCATGTTTGGTGGGTGGAGCCCAGCATTTGGCATCTCCAGGCAGGAATCAAGTTCAGATGGCTTCATGGGGCTGGACACAAAGGTTCAGCTGAAGCAGGTGATGGATTCTCAGCCAAAAGGACAGCAGCAGGGCACAACCCCCAGGAAGGGGCTGGCAAAGCTGAGGCAACTTGGTTGGGCCTCAGTGCTACTCAGAGGGCTTAGAACAGCAAGGGAAGTGTAGACCAGACCCACATTCTGTGCCACAGGAGGGGAGAAGCCTGTGGTGGGGAGGAAGGTTTGCAGGGCCTTCCACAGAATGAGACTTCATTAGACTGAAACTGAGATATACTGGAACTATTGCACAGGAAAGCCCTGAACAAACAGGGTCATTATTCCAGTCTGGCCATTCGGGTGACACAGAGGCAAGCTCCTAACCCTAATCCTAACTCTTCCAGTTCACATTTGCTGGGAGATTTCATTCTGTTTGAGTGTCCAGTGTAAGTTTCCTGTTTGTTTGTTTTTTTTTTCTTTTTTCTTTTTTTTAGTTAGACAGGGTCTCATTCTGTTGCCCAGGCTGGAGTGCAGTGGTGTGATCCTAGCTCACCGCAGCCTTGACCTCCTGGGCTCAAGCGATCCTTCCACCTAAGCCTCTGAAGTAGCTGGGACCACAGGCATGCACCACCACACGCAGCTATGGCTTCCCTTTTGGACCTTGTAAGCTACCTCCCTTTTACCCTAAGAGCAGAAGAACTCTAAATCAAGTTTTCTTATGAGGAGACATGTTAGAGTGGAATAAGGAAGACGCAATGTGTCAGGAAAGCATGGCAGAGATTAGCTACCTGCCCCATCAGCCTGTCTCCTCTTATTCTTGGGAGAAACTGGCTGTGTTTCCCAGCCTTTTTGCAGTGAGGTATGGCCTTGCGATTATGTTCCAGCCAAAGGAATGTGAGTGGGAGAGATGAGAGCTATTCCCAGGACTAACCCAAGGAGCCCTCCCATCTGAGACGTTCCACTCTCCATGGACCCCGTGTGAAGTACAGTCTGCCAACAAGGCCAGTCCCAAGAGGCTACTGTGCCACTCAGTTTGATTGTTTCAGTGATGGACGGGAATTTGAAGCTGTCAGAGATGGAGAGGAGGCTATTAGGGGAGGGAATTGCAACTGCAGAGCACCTTCCAGCAGGGAAGCTGAGAGAGACAGGCGTGAAATCATCGCCGTACTCTGTTTGGGTTCCATCCAAAGAGGGTAAAGGGAACCAGTTAAGTAAGGAGGCCTCAGGAGCCCTGTTTGGCAGGAGCAGGGAGAGCCTCTGCTGGCTGGTGGTGTTGGCTTTATCTCACACGGCAGGTGCCCTGTGATGGTTGGTTGTGGGAAGAGTAACGGGTTCCCCTGGGTCTTGGGAGGCCCTGGCAAGCATGTGCCATGCTTATCTTCTGTAAGTTCATGGTGAACTTACAGAAGATAAGATCCTTCCACAATACATTTGCTCAGAATTTTCACTTGTCATTGGCTATATTGAAATAGCCAGAGATTTACAATGATCTGTTCAGACTGTTATGTTTTGTTCCTGAAATGGAGGTACCGGGAAGTTCATATGATAAAAACTGGATATAAGTTTTCCAAAGAAACAACATAATAGGATTATGATTCTAGCCAAGGTCTGATACACTATGATAAAAATGATCAGAAATTGCGTAGTAATCAGTGTGTCAATGATAAAAGCTATCTCTACCCTGCACAGAGTAAATATTTCCAAGGTGTCTACAAATCAGTCAAGTAGGACAACACAGGAATCAATCATGTGAGATCTCTAAAAATGTTACGTAAGAGGCTGTCTTGGGGCTGCGAGCCAGAGATCCTCTCTGGCTGAGAGCAGCCACCCAGATACTGCAGTCCATTGGGATGTAAACAGCAAGGGCATTCTAAGTGTGAGTCGTCTAGATCACATGTATTGAGCCGTGTCTGTTTGAGTTTGGCTGGACAGCAAAACCGGTGGGATTCTGGGTCTTTATGAAATGTTCCACCCTAATCAAAGGGCTTTAGAACATTGGGCCCCCAGTGGTCAAATAGGCCCCTCGGCACACATGACGTTCTCTTCATGTTCTCTGGGCCTTGACGTGGGGAGTGGCTGAGCCTGGACCTCAACGTGGGCCAGACCCAGAATCACAGGAGGCCAAACTCAGAGGCCTAAGATCGTTTTAAAATTCCCCCCTGACCCCAGCCTCCCCACACAACACTGTATCCATAAAACTGCAAAAAAAGCAGGACCCTTGTAAAGAAAATGAAACCCAAATGATATCAACTTGGAGAACAGAGACAGGTGGCTTCTTCTTTCTGTCTGTTGTGAATATTCCTTTTCCCCCAAACTCCGATGGAACAGCAGTGGGCTCTATGCTGCTTGCCCTGGTACAGATGGGTTTTGCTCTGAAGGGGGATTAGGAAAAGCGTGTCTGGCATTCTTCAAGTAAGAACGTCCTATGGCTTATCTAGAACAAAATTACACCACAGCAATACCAACACTGCAACACTGCTTCAACCTAGTTTCTCTTGCAGGCACAAAAGCTTCTTACAAGAATATGAGAATCATTGTTCAGACTGGGCATGGTGGCTCTGGGAGGCCGAAGTGGGAAGATCCCTTGAGCTCAGGAGTTCGAGACCAGCCTGGGCAACATAGTGAGACCTTGTCTCCCCCAAAATGTTTTAAAATTAGCTGGGAGTGGGGTGATGCATGCCTGTGGTCCCAGCTACACAGGATGCTGAGGCAGGAGAATTTCTTGAGTCCAGGAGTTCAAGACTGCAATGAGCCATGATCATACCACTGCATTCCAGGCTGGGAGGAAGAGCAAGATCCTGTCTCTTCATAAGTAAATAATCATTATTCAGGATCGCCACATGGATTTCCCCAGTCCCTCCAGAACATATTGATAAAACAATGGTGTACAATGTTTGAAAACATAAATAGTAAACGCTGTGAGAAGGCACAAGCCCAGAGCTGTGGGTCTATAGTTAAAATTCTGCCCAAGTGATAATACCAGGTGTACATACATAGATAATTTTTTACTTTATAAAGTGGTTTTGCATTGAGACACTGATTTCTCTTAGACCTTCTTTCCTAATAGATAGGCCAGTGGGCTCATGTGCTATGCTTGGCTAGAAGGCAGCTCATTTAACAACTGCTCAGTCAAGCAAGGGAAGCTCTGCTGCAGGTCCAGGAGGCCCCCAAGCCAAAACTAGCAGAAGGGAGTGGTGCCCATTTTCACGGGGCTGGTGGATGTTGAGGTGGAGTCAGTTGTTTTCACTGTAATTCCCTTGGAGAAAGGGCATTCCTACCACAAAGCCATCAGATCTGGGAGGGCTGAATTAAATGGTCCAAGGAAACTGAAAAGTTTCAGCCCCTCATTTATAAGTGGTGAAAGTGAGGCCTGGGAAGCTGGTGACCACCCCCAACTCCCTCTCCTTCCCCTGATGCAGTGGCAGACACATTCTCCTCTGGCTGCGGTGGAGTAAGACCCACGGCTGTCACCAGTGTCAGAGCTGGGAAATCACCACCTAGGAAATGCATCAGAAGTGCTACAGGTGGCTCCAGAGGTGCCAGCAGCCTCCAGGAAGGATAGGCTCAAGCAGGCACGTGAAACAGGAGGGTGAGTGTGATCAGTAGTGGCCTGTGTGGAGATGTCATTCACATGCAATTTGTATTAGTTCCTGTACTCCTGTGCTGTCTGTCCTCATATGTCCATGCTGGCCTTTTCTGTGCAACTAGCAGCTGAAATGAGAGGGAAGAAGGAAGTGAGCGCCCAGTGATAAGAGGAAAGAGAAATCAATTTCACCAATCCAGATCCCCAGTGATTTTTTATCCCATGGGGTGCCATGTACCCCTGGCTGTCTACTTTAGCACAAACTATGGCTACCCTCAGAATGGCCTTTTCTTTAGTATTCTTCTTTATTTGCCCCAAAAGCTTCTTATCTTTAGCTTCTGTCCCAACTCTCTTCCAGGATGATAGAAGAACAAGGAAAATAGACTTTTTCGGTGGGCAGGGGTCAGGGGGTGGTTGTGGGACAGGGGCAGTGTGAGGTCAGAGGCATCAGAAACCATCCTGCTGAGATTGGCTACCCCACCTCATACAGAGTATCCCAGGTTAAGTAAAACAGTGCGTGCACGTTGAACCAGAGAGACTTCAGGGCATCCGCCAACCCAAGGTGGCTTCCGGTCCGAGGTGGGGTCCATTTGCATGAGGAGTGCACAGCAGAGGACATGGGCTGTGCGCTCAGAGGAGGAGGTGGCTGTCCCTGGAGGATGTCCCTCTGAGTAAGTAGGTGAGTCCTGCTGCAGAAGGAGCCTCTGCTTCTGACATGTGCCTTGCACTTCAGCCGTAGCAGGCTATGGTCCCCCTCAGTGTGGACTTTCCTTCTGTTGCAAGAGGGAGGCCTGGTGGGACTCTGAAACCTGGCCTGAGCCCCTCATCTCAGTGGCCAGAACCCCCCAGGCCTGAAGCTATGGTGACACTCTGGACCACCATGTGGGTCCTGGGCATTGTGACCTCAGCTGTTCCGTACACAAAGGGGTGGTCACCCTGCCCTCACCTTGACCTGTATGTTGCCTAGGACAGTGGCCTGGTCCCGGGGGCTATTGTGGGAAGTTGAAGAACACCCTGGCCTCCTCCATCATGTCGGCCAAGAGGGCAGAACTGAAGAAAAGACATCTGGTAAAAGAGACATTGCTGGACGGTGTGGGTCCTCTCTGAGCTCCTCCTGAACGGAGATGGTGGCAGGGCAGGGGATGCAGAGAACGCGCCCAGGAATCTCGGTTTTGTTTGTTTGTTTGTTTGTTTTTATCTGTTCTGAGCATAAAGCAGCCTCTCTGTCTGGAAGGGGTGTGAGATTAATCCCTGGCCTTGGGGTGGGAAGGAAAGAGGCCTCTGCTGCCTCCCTCTGGGGACAAGGAGCACTGCCGAGGGAGCACTCATGGTTCCACAGCCCAGGCCTGCCAGGCCCGCATCTAACCAGCAAGGCTAAGGCTCAGAATAACCTCATCAGATAAGTATGATCATCACCTCGATTTTATAGATGAGGAAATGGGCGCTCGGAGAGGCTAAGCAACTCACCCAAAATGACAGAGCTAGTAGAGAGGTCAGCTGAGGTTAGAGCGCAAATCTGCCTGTGGCCGAAGCCCTTGCTCTGGAAACAACAGTTCTGGGGCTTGTTTCTAGTTATCCTACAGTGCTCTCTCCACTCTGGCCCCTCCAGCAGGGAGAGGGCTGCCTGCTAAATAGGCAGACACACACCCGTAGGAAGAGGACAGCACCACAAGATGTGAGTTGGCAGGAGTCGGATCCGGGTGCTGCGGGCTCTGTGAGCCTGAGCTCAAGCCAGTTGGGCAGGCAGGGTTGCATGGTTGGGTGGGGGGGCCGGGGATGGGGGCGGGGCTGCAGGCTTCCCGCGCAAGGGCCAGATGTTCTCCTCCCCAGTCCTGATGCCTGCCAGGCTGAATCCCAGTCTCCTCTTTTGGCAGAGCAAGAACTACAAGGCAGTTTGCCTGGAATTGAAGCCAGAGCTGACCAAAGTAAGAAGCTCTTTTGAGGCCATGCCAGCAGCCAGGCCTGAGATCCATGGGGAAGTGACCTGGAGTCAGGGGTCATTTGATCCTAGTGGCCAAGACCTGTGCCAGGTGCTGGGGGATGCACTGAGAGTTCTTGCTTTCATGAAACTTCACACTGTAACCAATCAGATGCATAAATGAACCAGGACTCATTCAGCAGTGTCACCTGCTCTTCTGGGAATTAAGACAGGAGACGTGGCTAGAGGCTGCCGTAAAGTGGGTGGTAGGGAAAGGCCTTCCTTTGAGCTGACAGCTGAAGGACAAGACGCTGGCCTTGCAAAGGCAGAGTAAGAGCTTTCTAGGCAGAGGAGGCAGCATGCACTGAGGCCCAAGGTGGGAATGAGCCTGGCTGTTTCAGGGACAAAAGGAGCTGAGGCCCTGTGGGCCAGCAGGGGAGTGGAACCAGAATAGCTGAAAGAGGGAGGAGGAGAGAGGAACCTTCTGCACAGGTGGTGCCCCCAGCTTTCCCCTCACCCTAAGTATAAGAGTGGAGCAGAAACACAGGGGGATCTCTTCTGCCTCTGCACTTCCACCTGCCTCTGCAATTCCCAACAGTCTGTGTTCCTGCTTCTAATCCACAGACATTTGATTACAAAGCAGTTAACCAAGAAGGGCGGTTTACCAAAGCAGGAGTGACACAGGACCTAAAGGTGAGTGCGTGAACTCAGAGGCACGTCTATACTCCGAACCACTTGAGAGTAAGTTTTTCTCCAAGTCCTCAGTGCCTATTTCCTAAATACAAGAATATCCTCTTACGTAGGCACAGTGCAATTACCAAAATCTGGAAGTTAACACAGAGACAACACTCATCTATAGCCTTTGTTCTAATTTCACCAGTTATCCCACACGTGTATTTCCTAACAACAGAAAGGAGACGTTTTCTGGTCCAGGGTCTGATCCAGGATCACACATTGCCTCTAATTACCAGGTGTCTTTTCTATAATCTGGAACAGAACAGTTCTTTGTCTTTGGGGACACTACATTTATTTATTTTTATTTTATTTTTTGAGACAGGGTCTCCCTCTGTCACCCAGGCTGGAGTGTGGTGGTGCGATCTCGGCTCACTGCAGCCTCTGCCTCCCAGGTTCAAGCAGTTCTCCTGCCTCAGCCTCCCGACTTTCTGGTACTATAGGCACCTGCCACCATGCCCGGCTGATTTTTGTATTTTTAGTAGACATGGGGTTTCACCATGTTGGTTTCAAACTCCTGACCTCAGCTGATCTGTCGGCCTTGGCCTCCCGAAGTGCTGGGATTACAGATTTGAGCCACCACACCTGGTCTAGGGACATTGACATTTTTACAGATTACAGATCACTTACATTGTGGGATAACACTCAATTTGGCTTTGTCTGTTGGATTCCTCATGATGAGATTCAGGCTGTGCATTTTTTGGCAGAGACATGATGCCTGTAGGTCCCACTGTCTTATAGTCTTTTTAAAACATTAATTAATTAATTTTGAGATGGGGGGATCTCGCAATGTTGCCCAGGCTGGTCTCAAACTCCTTATTTCGAGGGATCCCCCAGCCTTGGCCTCCCAAAGTGGTGGGATTACAGGTGTGAGCCAGTGCACCTGGTCTATCCTATTGTCTCAACAACATCCTTTGTTTCCTCCCTATCGGAAGCTTTTCTCTGACAATGCCCCAGGATCTTTTCTTTCCTCCTGTTGACAGTTTCCCCTCCATCCCAGATCTTTCTTTCCTCCTTCTCTTCTCCATTTTATTTCCTCAGAATGAACTCAGGGAAGTGAGAGAAGAGCTCAAGGAGAAAATGGAGGAGATAAAACAGGTAACAAGATGAGGCCTTCCATATCATGGAGGAAAAGTGTAGCTTCAGGAAAAATGCAATCCTTAACTTTGAATAGTGAAGGAAAGCAGGAATTGCATGGAAAAATGTAACTCAGTCCTAATACCCAGAGAGCTTCAGTGTTAGGTTATTCACTTCTTACTTGTTTGATGCCTAAACCCAATTTCTGAGTGACTGAGGACTCCCTAAAGTGTCTCTTTGATAAGGGTGGGTGATGTCACCTTAGTGATAAAGTTGAGTGAGGGGGGCTGATTTGGAATGTGAATTTAGGGGCAGTCAGGGACCAACCCCGTCTTCCTTATTTGCCTCCCCTGAGCAAGTTGCAAAGCAGGAACCCTCTCATTTCTATGATACAACCAACACCTGTAGCATCCTTAGAAAAAAGGGAATGATCAAGCAAGAAAGTGTAATTGAAGCTGTGGTCTAAGCTCCACATGCAGCCTTGCGGTAAGCAGATCTAAGCCGTGCCAAGGCTGGTGGCGGTGCTGACTTGATGGTGCTTGCACCCTAGTTCCTTCACAGACTCCTTGAGAAGAAAGTGACTCTAACAGGCCATTATTAGTCTGTGCCAGAGGAGCAGCTGCTGCCCTTTGCTTAAAATGCCCTAAAGACGACACAACTAACCTCAATAACTTGCTCTGTGCTTTGTCAAGCCATGCCTTTCTTCCTTGTTAGATAAAGGATCTAATGGACAAGGATTTTGATAAACTTCACGAATTTGTGGAAATTATGAAGGTAAGCATTACTTGAGTGCCTTCCATGGACCAGTCATACTGGAAACTGTGGAAGAGATACTAGCAGACCCTGCCCTCCAGGAGCTTATTATCTGCTAGTAATCCCAAATTCCATTGCAAGACAGAATTGCAAGCCAAATACTTAATTAGTTGTTTGCTAGTTAGGGGCTTAGAGGCGTGAGAAGTGAATGAGGATTGGAGTAAGCAGTGAAGTCCTTACACAGAAAGTGAGTCTCAAGTTAAGCCTTGAAGACTGCATCGGAAGCTTACTGCAAATCTCATCAAGAGCCCAATAAGATTCTTTTTTAACTCAAAAAATTACTAGGATGATCTAGATTCTAGAGCAGTGATTCACAACATGTGGTGTGTTTCAGAATCGCCTGGAACACTAATAAAACAGAGCCTGGGCTCATGTTCAGATGGGGCTGGGCCCTTGTAGTTTAGACAAGTTCCCAGGGGAAAGATTGAGAAGCACTGATGTAGAAGCATGAACTGGCAAAAGCAAATAGGTACCCATTTTCAAGAGCTGTAAGGGGACACTAGCCTTACCAGATATCAAAATTCACTATAAAAACAAAGTTATTAAATCAGTCCAAGGATAACCAAACACATGAATGAAATGGGATAGATAACGCCTCAATAGCCTCTCTGCCTGGGATGTAATGAGAATCAGTTGTGAGAATTTTAAAACTCTATTTACTGACACCCTTTCCCAGAGGAACTGAATAAACATCTCCAGGGTGGGCCGGAGTTGCTTAAAACTCCGTTTTGATTCAGATGCTTGCCTGTGGATGAGAACCAGGTCCTAAACACTTTAGCAGCAGTTACTAACTTTGGCTACACGTTAGAATCACCTGGAAAGCCTTTCCCCTACGCCTTCCCCATGTCCAGGCTACACCTCATAACAATTAAGTCAGAAGCTCTTAGAATGAGGTCCAGGTGCCAGTGGTTTTTAGTTGCCCAGGTGATTCTAGTGTATACTCAAGGTTGAGAACCACAGCTCTATAGAATTTACGATATGATAAAGGTGATATTTTGATGTCAGTGAAAAGGAAAGGATTAGATATTAATATTAGAAACATTGTTTGACTATATGAAGAAAAACCTTAAGCCAGGTAACACTGTAAAGTTAAATAGTCTATGAAGTGATTTTAAATAATAAAAACCAATAAGAAGAAATTTTAAGTAAATATGTAAATGGAAGTTCTAAATATAAATACAATGGAAGCAATTACAAAGGAAATATTGATATATTTAGCTATGTAAGATTTTTTTAAAAGAATTATGACACAAAAATCATTTATATTTACAGAATTAAAACAACAGTTTGGGGGAACATTTTTCCACAAATGTAAGCACAGAAAAAAGGTTTTTATCCATAACATGTAAAGTTCACACAAATCAATAAGAACTAAGTAGGAAAATAGACAAGAGTGTGAACAGACAATCCACAGAAGAGAATATAACTAAAAAGCAATAAACATATTAACAAAGGCCTGACCTCATGAATACATGCAAATGAACAATTATTGTTACACTCAAATAAGCAAATTTTTAATTTATGACAATTATAGTACAAGACATAAATGCTCTTATGCTGTTAATTAGAGTGCAAATTTGTACAAAACTGGAACATTGTTAGAAAATAGATATAAAAAAATCAACCTCTTGATTTATCAATTTCACTTCTCAGAATTTAACCTATGAGAATAATCAGAAATGCCATCATGGGTATACATAAAAAGGTGTTCATCACAGGATTATTTGTAATAATAAAAATTTGGAAACAACTTCAATTTTCAACAGTAGGGGAATAGCCAAATAAATTATGAAATATTTATATAATAAAAGTTAGGAACTATTAAAGAAAATGTTTAGAAAGAATATTTATAGGCCGGGCGCGGTGGCTCAAGCCTGTAATCCCAGCACTTTGGGAGGCCGAGACGGGCGGATCACAAGGTCAGGAGATCGAGACCATCCCGGCTAACACGGTGAAACCCCGTCTCTACTAAAAATACAAAAAATTAGCCGGGCGAGGTGGCGGGCGCCTGTAGTCCCAGCTACTCGGGAGGCTGAGGCAGGAGAATGGCGTGAACCCGGGAGGCGGAGCTTGCAGTGAGCTGAGATCTGGCCACTGCACTCCAGCCTGGGCGACAGAGTGAGACTCCGTCTCAGAAAAAAAAAAAAAAAAAAAAAAAAAGAAAGAATATTTATAATGAGGACTAAAAAAGCAAGATGCAAGTAATACACATAGGCTGATCTCAGCTAGGTAAAAAAAAAAAAAAAGTAAGTAAATATATGGAAAAAAGATTGGAAAAAAATATACCAAAGGGGTTCATAGCAGTTATTTCTGGATGAGAATATTCATACTTTTATATCCCTCTGTGTTGTCCAAATTTTCTACAAAGGGCATGCATTAATTATTTCTCTGTTAAAATCCAAACAAAGTAAGTGTTTTGTTGGTGGGGAGGCTGGGTATGGAAAGGCATAAAGGAGGCGATTTCAGGCAGGGGAACAGCTTGAGCAGGGCAGGAGGCAGGAGGAGCTATTGTATATGGCTGTCAGCACAGGGATCAGTCATGAAGTGGGACCACTGGGGGAAACTGAGGGAAAAAAAAATGGGCACAAAGGCTGTAGGTAATGATGGCTTTTGAAAGACACACAGACAAGCTAGGACTTGGTTCTGTGAGCAGCGAGAGGCCTCTGGAGATTCTTAATCAAAGAACATGCTGGGAGCAGCACTTCAAAAAGCTTAGCCCAGCGGTGTTTATTTGCAAGGCTGCCTGGGTGGGGCCCGGGGAGCAGGTGGAGATGTCTGGCAGTAGGAACACCAGAGCTGGACCAGGTGTAGGGAAAGAAGGAAAAGATAAATCTGAAAGATTCACTGAAGGAAAAATAACAGTTCCTGGTGGCCAATTCAGTACGGTGACTGAAGTCTCGAGAGGCAAGCATCCGGGATGACACCAAATTTTAATCTGGATGATTAGAAGAAAGTGGTGACAATGACAATGCCAGTGGGGAGATAGAGCTAGCTTGGGAAAATGAAATTGGTTTGGAACATGATGATTTTGAAGGGGTACATGTTGGTGAAATATGTAAGAATATGAGGCATTTTGACTCTGATGTTTTGGACCTAGGGGACATTGGCTTCAAGGATATTTTGACTCTATGAATACAAATATTTTATTCAAATTTGTATTAACATTTAAAAATGCTTTTTGAGAAGGTATTTTATGAAATCATCTCTATGCAGACAGTGTAATTTCTTGATCAATTTTCTATAGTACATCAATTAAACTGTTACCAAATCTTTCATTTTTTAATGAAAATTATTTTATTGGAATAAATTCTTTTTATTTCTTTTTTATGACAACCCAAACCTGTTTTTCTGTAACAAATATTGTCAATTACGGCTCCTACCATCTTAGAATGTCCACTATTTCCATTCGAATTTTATAGATCAAAACTTTGTCAAGATTGTATTATTCTTTCTGTTCTGAGTGAATAATACATGTGATGTATCCCTTTACCTGCTGTCAGTTTTACTTGTTGTTGACCATCTTTGCTAGGAATTAGGTAAAAGATGAAGCAAACACAAATACGTAGGATCTGGGTGCATGGCAAGGGTCAAAACATTGCAAAGTGTCTTTGGGGTCACAAGATTGGTCTTCTTGGTTCCATCATTTTATAGGCATCAAACCAAGGCAAGCATTGGTTTTATCCAGAGTGTGAGATCAGATAAAACAGTAGCTGGCCTCTGGCTCACCTAGAGACTTCGGAAAAGTCCCCTAATGTCTCTGCCTGTGCTTTTGTCTCATTGGGGAATGGGAATGAGGAAGGGGAGAAGCTGTACATGTCACGGACACTCCAAAATCCACCTCACCCAAGTCTAGCGAGGATTCTTGAGGAAGTAAGATGCAGAATGGTTTGCAGAGAGGCGGGAGGAAGGTATTTCCAAAGCCCTTCAAAACGCAGACGCTAGTTCTGAATTCTCTCTTGAAGGAAATCCAGAAAGATATGGATGAGAAGATGGACATTTTAATAAATACACAGAAGAACTATAAGCTGTAAGTGTAACCTGCACTTGTCTCTCCCCGTCCCTAAAGGGTCTCCTCTCTTCCCTTTGTTGAATCCCTTTTGGGTTCAGAGGACACCCAGACTCTTGGAGGAGTTGTCTTGGCTCCTACTGCCCCTGTGATTTGGAGTCAAGGCCTTCCATGGCCACCTGTGTACTGGTTATCTCCTCGTCATGTTGGAAAATGTCTCCCCAACTCTCCGCCCCTCCCTGGCCCTCCTCCCCGAGTCCCCTTAGAAGAGCACCAAAGGAACAGCAGGAACTCAGGCTGATGGGAAAGACGCACAGAGAACCACAGCTCAGGCCCAAGAAAATGGATGGAGCCGGTGGAGCCAATGGAGCACCCTGTGCTCTTCACAAGAAGACGATGGCACAAAAGAAACAGGGCTCACTGGATCCTCTTCATGAGTGCGGGCCCCGCTGTGTAAGTGAAGCCCTGCCCGAGCCCAGCACTAGCGCCAGGCCCCTGGCTGCTGCTCCCTGGTGACTTCCTCGAGCTTGTGCTGTATCATAGTGAAGGGACTTCTGGGTGCGCCCGAGCCTGCGCCCTCCCGGACCTGCCTTGCCTTCTAGGCCGGTGGCGCCTCCTTAGCTGTGACTGTGCAGGACTTGCCCCTGGATCCACCCTCTTATTCTGTCCTTCCCTTTAGCAAGGGCAGATGAGGTTCCTCGCAGGCTGCCCTCCTTGGACCAGGGGAAACTGATCTTTCTTGTGCCGTTTCTGTCCTCTGCAGGAGAAATGTTTGTTGTGTGCTCTAAAGAACAACTACAATCAGGGGTAGGTAGATCCATACAAGATGTGCCTTGTCTCAGTGGGGTGCCTTGTTTTCCCCAAGGCCATGTGCTCCCAGCCGCACTCACATCACACCCCTCCTGAGGTTGTGCAGGGAGTAAGGACTGTTAGCAGATGCTGCCACCCAGCACACTCAGTCGTAGTGGATGTGGCACCAGAAAGGAGGACTTGGGTCGCCCAGCCTAGAGGCTGCTGCCTGGGGCTCCCACGGTGGGGAGGGTGCACCACCAGTGGCAGAACTGACCTTGCCTCAGGTCCTGCCCTTTCTCCCCATCCAGCGGGAAATATTCACACCAAGTCTGGGCACCCTTTTCACCCTTGGCTTCTGGAGCTGCCTTCTGATTTATCTGTACCTCAACCCCAGTGACATCGAATATGTTTCCAACCTAGTGCAGCCACAGAACCTACCAGCAGGTCCGGTTCATCACCTCCTGGCTCCTTAAGCTGCACAGTCAGGGCTTCTTGTCCTCTTAAATACCACCCCGACCCCAGGCCTCCATTGGAGATTAAAAGCCTTCATTCAAAGCCAAAGGGGATGTCATGGTTTTGAGTTCCAGTCCAAAACTCGAGTGTGTGGAGGTCAATTCTTTTTGGTTCTCTATCAGTGTATTTCAGACTCCAACACTTCCCCCTGCTTCCTGATGGATTGGTGGGAAATTCCATCTTAGTCATCTTAGGGTCCTCCCAACCACCAGCTCCCTCCACTCTACCTGGGTCTGCAAAGGTCCCAGGTCAGAGCATGGGGAGGGCCCCTGATGATAGCAGACATCAGTCTGTGTGATCTCAGGAGAGACCCTGCTGCCTGGCCCGCTCACTCGCTCCCTCCAGGTAATCAGCTTCCACCCGTACATGGGGCCCAGGTGTCTTGGGTGATGCAGGGAACTGCTCGGCCTTGAGTTCTGCCTGCACCACACCCCTCTGAGGTCTTATCACCAAGCAGGACTCAGGTCCTTGCTGCTCATAGGAACTGGGTGGCTTTCTTGGGTTCTGGAGATCCACCCTTCTCACCCCCTTGAAGGTTTCCTCTCCCTCCCTCCACCCCCAAAGGGAACCTTCCTTCAGAGGCCTCAGGCCTTTACAAAGGTGGAGAGGAGCCAGTGACCACCCAACCTTCTGTGGGCCACACTGCGCCTGCCCCAAAGTCCCAGACTGAGGGAAGGTGAAGCTTAACTGCCAGCTTGAAATGGGAGTAAAGAAGATACAGAGCAAACAGTGTTTCAGAAACTGTCCTGCCCTCGGTGTGATTCTTTGGCTTCAATTTGAAAGAGGAGGAATTACGGGATTTCATATTTTATTTCACACCAGTTCCTCCTTGTTTCATCTCTTTGCTAAGCTGGCTGCTTCTACCATCTAATAAATAACTGGACAAGTTCTTTTTTTTTTTGGAATTTTATTATTATGGTTAATTTTGTGGGTTCATAGTAGGTGTATATATTTATGGGGTACATGAAATATTTTGACAAAGGCATGCAAGGTGAAATAAGCATGCCATGGAGAATGGGGTATCCATCCCTTCAAGCATTTATCCTTTGAGTTACAAACAATCCAATTACTCTCTAAGTTATTTGAAATGTACAGGGTAGTCACCCTGTAGTGCTATAAAATAGTAGGTCTTATTTATTCTATCTTTTGTTCCCCTTAACCATCCCTACCTTGCCCCCAAGCCCCCCACTACCCTTCTCAGCCTCTGGTAGCCATCCTTCTACTCTTTGTATCCAGGAGTTTCATTGTTTTCATTTTCAGATCCCACAGATAAGTGAGAACATGTGATGTTTGTCTTTCTGTGCCTGGCTTATTTCGCTAAACATAATGATCTTCAGTTCCATCCGCATTATTGCAAATGACAGGAGTTCATTCTTTTTATGGCTGAATAGTCCTCCATTCTGTGGGTGTACGATATTTTCCTCATTCATCTGTTGATGGACACTTAGGTTGCTTCCGAATCTTGTCTATTGTGAAGGGTGATGCAACAAACATGGGAGTGCAACTCTCTCTTCAATATGCTGATTTTCTTTCTTGTAGGTATATACACAGCAGTGGGACTGCTGGATCTATGGTAGCTTAATTTTTAGTTTTTTGAGGAACAACCCCCAAACTGTTCTCCATAGTGGCTGTACATTCCCACCAACAGTGTACAAGTATTCCCTTTTCTCCAGGCCAAGTTCTTAATGGCTGCAAATTGATGAGCAATGTATTTGGTGCTTCCGATAAACATTTAAAAAACAAAACTCAAAACACATGTAGGCCTTGTTTACAGGAAGCTTATAGCTTTAAAGGTGAGATGGCAAACATGCAGAATAACAATATGGACAGTGTAGAAATAAGTACAATAATCATAAGCGTGTGATGAAAGCAGAAATGGATCAGAAATGGGGAAAAGGAGAAGGGTGGGCAGAGCTCTGTATTAGTTCCCTATTGCTGCTGTCACAGATCACCACAAATTTAATGGCTTAAGACAACAAGAAATGGGCCTAACGTGGATCTTATTAGGCTCAAATCAAGGTGACAGCACAACGGCATTCCTTCTGGAAGCTCTAGGGGAAAATCTGCTCCTGGCCTTTCCCGGCTTCTGGAGGCCACCTGCCTTCCTTGGCTGATGGTCCCTCCCATCTTCAAGGCCAACCATGGCCGTGGGATCTTTCTCATGCCTCATCACTCGACACTGACTCTTCTGCCTCTTGCTTCCACGTTTAAGGACCCTTGTGATTACATTGAGCCCACCTGGATAATCGGAAATAATCTTTTTATTTTAAGGTTAACCAATTAGCAACCCTAATTCCCCTTGGCCATGTAACATAACATATTCACAGGTTCAGGGACTTAGAACATGGACATCTTTGCAGGATGTTATTCTGCCCATCAAAGGGGACTTCCCAGACCCTGTCCCTTGACTATCAAGCCTCCAAACAGTTGGGAACACTGCACTATTCAGTTCTGTGCTGTGGTGGTTTTAAACTAGGCCCACAGATTATTTAATACTCCTTTTATACTCTTTGCTTCAAGAGGAACCCAATTCCTCTCCTCTTAACTGTGGGCTAGACAGAGAGACTTACTTCTAATGAATGGAACGTGGCAGAAGTGATGTGTATTACTTCTGAGGTTAAGTCATAGAAGACGTGGTGGTTTCCATCTTGCTCTCTCTGGGACACTCATTCTGGGTGAAGCTGGCTGCCATGTTGTAAGGACGCCCAAGCAATCCTGTGAAGAAGGCTACATGGCAAGAAATTGAGGCCTCCTGCCAATAGCCATTTGAGTGAGCCATTTGACTTGGAAGTGAATCCTCCAGCCCCAGTAAAGCCTTCAGATGATGGCAACCCTGGCTGACCTCTTGCCTGCAACTGCCTGAGAAGATCCCGAGCCAGAACCGCTCAGTTAAGCTTCTCCTGGACACCTGACCTGCAGCAGACGTGAAATAATAAATGCTTGTTGTTTTTAAGTTGCTAAGTCTTGAGGTAATTTGTTACTCAGCAAGAGATAAGAATCTGTCTATCTCCTGTTCATTGTTTTAAAGACTTGAAACATTGAGATTTATATGGTTGTGTGCACAAATGTGCAACTTCATGAATTTTTATATACAGATACATGACTGGAATTGTTCTAGAACACTTCCAGCCCCTCTTCCCAGCTCACATCTGCCCCATATCCAGGTTACTATTATTCTAATCTCTACCATTAAGTGTTATTTTGCCTGTTCTTAAAGTTGACATAAATGGAATCATACATTATGTATTATTTTGCTCAAAATTGTACAACTCATGCATATTGTTTGTATATAACAGTAATTCATTATTTTTTAACTTCCATGAAGTTTCTATCTTGTGTCTACCTCATAATCTATTTTTCTATTCTCCTGTTGGTAGTCCAGGTTGTTCTTTAAAATAATCTAAGTAAAAGCCATTTTCCCAGTTGCCCTCTGTCCATGCTTCCCTATATTTAAACACTTACCTTAGTCCATAGCATCCGGTGGGTTACGCTGCTTCCTCTTCACTGAGGAGTATACGAAAGGGCCTGCCTGCCTCCCCATGCCCACTCTGCTTAGCTCTGAACATCTGTCCTCTGCCTGCTTTTCTCTTGAAGCTGCTTCCTTAAAGGAAGCTGGTCACCTCCTGACAGCCAATTCTATTGACTCTTCTGCAGCTCTTGTTCTTCTGATTGAGTTCCTGCTTTTGACCCTGGTGAATAATCCATCTTCCTTGAATTCCCCAGCTTCCTTGACTCCTGTTCTTCTACCCCTAACTTCTTTTGTATCTCTCTTGGCTATTATTCCTCCATTGTCTTAGTAGTTTGGGTTGCTAAATCAAAATATCATAAATGGAGTGGCTTAAAAACTACAGACATCTATTTCTCACAGTCCTGCAGGCTGTAAAGTTCAAGCTCAAAGCTCAAGGCTCTGACAGATTTGCTTTCTAATGCAGACATTTCCTGGCTCACAGATGGCCTCTTCTCACTATGTCTTCACATGGTAGAAGGGGCAAGAGATCTCTCTTTTATAAGGGGCACTAATTCCATTCATGAGGGTGCTGCCATCATGACCCAATCCCCCACCTCTAATACTATCCATCCCCTTGGAGGTTAGGTTTCAGCATACAAGTTCTGAGGGACATAAACTTTCAGACAACAGCATCTGCCTCCATTCTCAACATGGATGACCCCTAGGGTTTTCCCTGAATTACTTAACATTTTTCTAGGGACCTGCTCACTTGCTTCTTAGAGTTGGACGGTAGAAATAGAGTCTGTCTCGCTCAACACAGCAACCCTAGAATTAACACATTGCTCAGTGAATGAGTATGTAGCACTTAGTATCAACCCTCAGGATCAGAACGTCAGAGCCAAACTGACACAGGCCCTCCTGAAAGAGATCAAACTGGCTCTGGAATCTAGAGTCTAGATTAATTTGTTAATGGGCAAAAAGACAAATGAGCTGAAACAAAAAAAAGTCCATGTGACTCCAAAACCCAAGCCCTGGTCTTGTTCTTCATGTTCAGGAACACTGACTTCACGTTTCTTTCTTGATTGGGTGTCCATAATCATAACGTGACTGATGATCAAATGCCTCTCCCACCTCCTTTCTCATCAGTATTCCTATGGCAGCTTGTTATTCCTCCCAGATAAACTGGTTGAGAAGGCAGTGTAAATTTGTTTAAGAGGTACAAATGTCAACTTTGCTCTAAAGCACCATGAACTTGGCTGACTGCAGTGTCTTATGCCTGTAATCCCAGCACTTTGGGAGGCCGAGGCAGGCGAATCACTTGAGGTCAGGAGTTTGAGACCAGCCTGACCAACATGGAGAAACCCCATCTCTACTAAAAATACAAAAATTAGCTGAGCCTGCTGGTGGGCGCCTGTAATCCCAGCTACTTGGGAGGCTGAGGCAGGAGAATTGCTTGGGAATCCTGGGAAGCGGAGGTTGCGGTGAGCCGAGCTCGCACCACTGCACTGCAGCCTGGGTGACAGAGTGAGACTCTGTCTAAAAAAAAAAAAAAAAAAAAAGTATGAACTTGAACAGTGGCCTCAAATCACGGTCCCTGGCAGGCAACCCCAAGCCTTGGACTCAAGCCCTGACCTGTCACCCAAGCTTGGATCTACCTGTTGTTTCAGGGCCTCATCATTCTGACAACTTCAACACAGCCAAAACTAAACTCCCCCGTGTCCCCAAACCCTTCTCTGCCTGATTTGCTGACAGGAGTCCTTGTCCTTGCTCAGTTCTCTGACAGCTAGAGCACAGGCTGATTTCAAGCCAAAGGCTGGACCTCATCCCTTCACAGGGCTTTCACCAGCCTGTCTGTTTGCCTGTCCACTTGGTGCCCTGGACTAGACATCCCTGGAGGAAACCTGGAGTGCTGTGGAGCTCAGAGTCCTCTGCCCTGAGCAGCTGGTCCCAGAGCTCCTTTGGTTATTTTGAGGATTTCTGAGAATATAGGTAAAGTACCTGTTACAAAGTTTCCTCGATGGCTTCTTCCATGACGTATCTTTGATGGCTTCTTAGGGCCTTTCCTGAAGAGCCGAGGATGAAAAAGAGAATGTGAGTTCCTTAAGGGCAGAGACTGTGCAGAATCCATCGATGACGCCCTGCCCCTGCCACTTGATGGCTGTGTGACTGTGGAGAACACGCCCTTTTTCTGCCCTTGGTACCACGTTAGTCATTAGAGCTTCACATCTTCTCCATCGTCCACAGCAAATGAGCAACCAGGTCCCATGGAGCCTTTAACCATTTCCAGTGTTTGTTCCTGAATTCCCCCCTCTCCCATACACACTCTAATCTTAGTGTCTGGGTCCTGAGCTATGTCCAGTAGCTTCTGACCCAGTGCCCTCGACTCCAGGAGTTTCTTCTCACAGCCTAGAATCCATTGTCCACGCCACTTCCAGAGATTTCCTCCCGAACTACTACTTTACTCTGCAACTCACCCTCTTGCTCAAAAACCCCCAGGGCTGATTACTGATGGGATAACAGACACACTCTTTAACCTGCCGTTCAAGGCCTTGCATTTCCTATACTATTTTTCACCTTTTCTCCCCCTGTTCCTATCTGTAAACCCTATACTCTAGGGTCCCAAATGTGCCCTTCACATTCCCACATCCTTGCCTTCACTCCCCTTCTTCTCTGAGCTCCAGGAATCTCCCATCATCCCTGCTGCACTGCCCTCTGCTCTAACATCTCCTCAGGGACCCAAGGACTAGGTCACTCGGCCGGGTAGAGGCGTTTCCCACCTTACTGTTCCAGCCCGCATATGTCTTTCCTCTCCGTGCAGATTGTCAGTTTCTAGAGGCAGAGCTTATGCTGTCTTCATCTTCATCCTCAGCGCGGAAGTCAGAACCCTGCACTTGGCAGGGGCTGAGGAAGTATTTTTTGGTTGAACTTTTGCTGCCTAGCCTGAGGTATTCACGTGTTGGTCCTCCTGACCCACTCCTGCCCTCTTGGCTCTGTGGCCTTGGGACTGTGGACATCCCCGAGGGTCCCTGGGAGCCAACAGGGGTCTCCTGTCACATGGAGCCCTCCGGGACTGTGCAGGTTTGGGGAAGATCCCAAGAAAATTCTCCATGCTATCCAGGGTCCATCCCAGATCATGTCTGGAAATATACATACGTCACCGTGTCTGTGCCAGGCTGGCGGACGGGATGAGCCAGGCTGCCTCCCAGCCTACGTAGGTGCCAGTTTTAAGAACAGAAGCAAGGTCATCAGGGAAACCGAGCTGCCACGATCTGCTGAGGCACTATCTTCTTTATGGAAATGATGATGCAGCTCTAATTCAGTGCCGAGGACTGGGGCAGTGGTCTCTGCCGCCCCCATCCCTTGACCTTCCCCAAGCTCTATCATGCCCCAGTCCCACATCACCCAACTCACAGGTGACAGGACAGCTGTGTGAGTTTCAGGGACAGGCTTGCCTGGCCGTCAAAAAGCTGTTTCCTGTGCCCCTGGGGAGAGACCTGCAGGGAGCCACCACCAGACGTTCCTGCTGACACTGCGCACAGGCCAGCTTTACTGGCAAGCTTGTGCTTTTTTCTAGGTCCCAATGTTACCTCCTCTGGAACAGAATGATACTTAACTTCGTCTCTTTTCCTAAAAATACTATTCCTCTCCTGTTTACAGAGCCACGGTGGGGGGGGCATCTCCCTGACCCAGGCCCCTACTTCTGTGCTCTGGGACCCTGCCCTCCTGGACAGAATCAGGAGCCGGTTGACTGGACCGGGGTGGACGCCCAACCCAGCTCGCCCAATTGGATTCCTTTCCCTGGGGGTTTGGAACTGGAATCTGGTGAAAGCTCAGTTGGCCCCAGAACTGAAGATGTGTAACTGGGAGCTGGGTTGCCATCTGCCACCATTAGCTGAAGATGCAGAAAAAGCTGATCTCTTGGAAAAGAAAACCAGTTAGCAGAAAGAGAAGAATCAAGTGGAGGAGTGGAGAGAAAGGCCCTGCAGTCCGGAGAGGGGTCTGCAAGAGCCAAAACTCTCTGGGTCCCAGGCCCTCTTGGTCCAGCCGTAGCTCCCACCTTAGCTCTGAGGGACCCCCTGGCCTCTGGACTGTATCACCCATTCCTGTTTAGGCAGCGTGGGCTTCTGTTATTACCAAACAAGCCTTAACTGAGGCCACACAGAAGAAATCTTGGAGATAGTCCAATCAATCTCTTCCATTTACAGGCGAGGGGTTTGAGGTCCAGAGGCGTGTGGCGAGGCACCCTCCGCTGTGGCCAGGCCAGGACTACAGCCCAGGTCTTCTGGCTCCCGGCCCAGCACTTTGCTCCCTTTGCCCTGTGGCCCTCCGGGGCCAGCAGCTCTTTCAGAGACAGCAGGCGAGACAGGAGGAGCTCCGAGGTCACGGCCAGCCAGATCCAGATACAAATTGGTGGATGCTGCAGACAAGTCACTTAGCCTCTCTGAGACTCAGCCTTTTCCTCCAGAATGTGGGGGTGATAACATTTAAATAGGAGTGTTGTGAGAATTAAATGAGTATATATGGAGGAACTAGATTTTTAAAAAACTGCTGTGTCAACAGTAACCATGAGGTCAGATTTGCCTTTCCTGGATGAAAGGCCTTCAGTTCACAGACCCAGTTTCCTGACACATTGACTAACACTCATCATGGCCAGGCCTGCAATGAAATGAATTTTGATCTACCTTAAAAAATAAACAAATGACCTACAGCTGTTTTGAGAGAAGGTAGGAAATCAAGCAATAGGAAAATGTGAGTGGTGTGGGGATCAGGACTGGCTATTCCAGAGGACAGGGGTGGGTCCCTTGTAACACAGCATCTCACGCCTGTCAACCTGGTGACCAATGACAACAGAGTGAGGTGCAGTTGGCTCACCCCAGCCCTCCCACAGGTAACAGGTGCGCAGCCCCAGGCCCTGACTCATGCGGTCATCGGAGAAACATGAGGGTGAGTCATCTGGAAGCAATTAAGAGGGGAGGCCCAGGAGGAGGCCAGAGTGTGTCATCCATCCCATCACTGCCATGGCCCTGGCCCAGTGCCCACTTACAGCATTCCTTCTCCCGGGTCACAGGCCACAGGCCAGTCCAGAAGGTGGCTGAGGATGGGCTCAGGCATCCAACCCTTCTGACTGGAGCCCAGATCCATCTCTCTTAAACTCAGCAGCTCTGAGGATCCCCCAATTCCATGGCAACGGGCTGCCCACCCACCTTCCCAAGGGGTGCTACCCTAACTTGCCACAGTCTAGTCTCAGCAAGCTGAAGCTGTCCTTTAAAAACATAAGTTAGAACATGTCACTCTTCAGCTCAGAACTTTCTAGTGTTTTCCCACTTCTCTCAGAGCAAAATGCAAAGTCAATGGTTCACAAAGCCCTACAGGATCCGCCCTGCTGCCTTCCCCATCCCTAACCCTGTACAATATTTCACTCGCACTTTCTAGTCATGCTGGTTTCTTTGTTTTTCTTCAGATACAGCACATACCCTCTTGCCTCAGGGCCTCTGCACTTACAAATACTGCCCCCCTCTCAACACCCTGCCACCACCACCACTAGAATTCTCAGCCTTCCAGCCAGCCAGCTCCCTCGCCTCAAAGTTACCTTCTCAGTGCCCCCCAGACCCAGCATTCCTTATATTTCTTACTCTGCCTTATTTTTCTCTCCAGCACACTCATCATCAACTCACATACTATACAGTTTACTTACTTGTTTATTGTCTGTCTTTTTCTATGAGAATGTAAGCTTTTTGAGTGTGGAGATTTTGTTTCTGTCACTGCTATACCCCAGGGCCCAGAACAGTGCCAGGCACATAGCAGGGGATCGATAAGCAGCTGTCGAAAGGCCACATGGACATCAAGAGACTTACCACCTACTGGGCACTGAGAGTTCTGGGCTAAGAGCTTTTCCAATATTATTTATTTCATTTTTTTTTCTTTCAAGACAGAGTCTTGCTCCGTCACCCAGGCTGGAGTACAGTGGCGTAATCTCTGCTCACTGCAACCTCCACCTCCTGGGTTCAAGCAATTCTCCTGCCTCAGCTTCCCGAGTAGCTGGGACTACAGGTGCCCACCACTACACCCAGCTAATTTTTGTATTTTAGTAGAGACAGGGCTTCACCATGTTGGCCAGGTTGGTCTTGAACTCCTGACCTTGTGATCCGCCTGCCTCGGCCTCCCAAAGTGCTGGGATTACAGGCTTGAGCCACCACGCCTGGCTATTTATTTCATTTTATACTTATGACAACCTGTGAAGTCCCTCTGTCATTCTATGAAGCCATTGAAACTGTCATTCTTGCCATTTTATACAGGATGAAATAGACTCAGTGAGAAGGTAATGAACATAATCTGTCCGAGATCACAGGATAAGTGACAGAGCTGAAATTCGAACCCTAGCATTCTGACTCCAGAACCTGTTTCCTCGACACTCTGGCTTCTCTGGATGTGGTCCCCGGCCTGGCAGCAGCAGCACTGCCTGGGAGCCTGTGGGAGATGCAGCATCTCAGGCTCTATCCCAGACCTACTGAATCAGAACCTGCATTTTCACAATACTTCCTGCGTGAGCCCAGGACACACTGAAGTCACCACTATAAGCAATGGGATCTGCTGTACGGAAAACAGGGGGCCTCTCTCTGAACAAGGGGCTGCCCACAGCCTGGGGATTATTCCCCTGCCATTACCGCTCCCTGCCCACCTGGGAGCGCTCCCCTGTCTGCTGTTGCCATCCTGAAAGAAAGCTGAAAAGGGCCTGGTGCAGGTAGCGAGGCTTTAGGCTTCCTCTTCAGCTGCCCGCGGGCCTCTGTGGAAGGGCCACATTTCGTGTACATAATGAAGGCTCAGCCCCTGCCTCTGTGGCAGCCAGGCCTGTCATGGACAGGGCTGTTGGAGAAAACGCTCCCTGTTCACGTAGGAAGCAGCAGGCAGAGAGCCAGTTTGACATCAGAGGTACAGCGCTGAGCCTGGGCAAGAAGCCATTTCCATTCGACACTTCTCAGGCACTTGGACCAGGAAGGCTGTTAAAACAAAAGCAAAACCTACTCTCATGTAGGTTATTAATGCCTGGGAGCCAGCCTGACACTCATTTTATTACCAGGAGCCACCTTTGGTCTTGACATTCACTAAGGAGTGGGCCTGGAATAAAACCAGAAATCCCCATTCCCAGCCTGCCCCAAACCCTCCAAATTCAAGGGCGCTGTGTGTATAAGCTCGGGCAGGCAAAAGTCGACTGTGAGAACTCGCCAGCAGAGAGCGCTGTGGCCCCATCAGTCCCTGCCCACTGAACTCTCCTGAAGGAAGAGCGGCAAGGATGCAAACAAGAAAATGAGACCAGACTGGAAGTCTAGACCCTGCGTCCCACGCGGTCCCACCATGGCTTCGTCTTTGGAATTTTCAGGGAACTCAGGAAGACTGACACTGCTGATCTCTGCCTACAGGAAAGCCAGTGGCCCCTCACAGACGGATCAGTTCCAGAAGGACACCCCAAATCCGGTATTTGGAACTCACAATAAAGGGACTTCCATTCATTCGTTTATTTACTTAACTAGCATTTGTTGAGTACCTGCAGTGAGCCAGGTACAGCGCTGGAAGAGGTGTTTTTCCCTAAAATCATGCTGTGACAATGATTAGATTCCAAGGCTAGCGGCACCCCCCTCCCCCGCAAAAACAAAAACAAAACAAAACAAACAAAAAAACACACCTTTTTACATCTTTAGAGAAAATGGAATGAGACTATTTTCTGTTCTAGGGTCAGACAAAAGGAATAGGGGAAGGACAGTGTGGAGAAGAAGAGAGAGAAAGGGAGACAAGTAGGAGCGAGAGGACTGGAGAGGAAGAGAAGCTGGGTTTCAATCCCATTGTGGTATATATATTTATGATTATTTCATTATTTTTCCTCCTGAGTAAAAAAAAAGTACTGAGTAGTTGGGACTACAGGTGCATGCCAACATACCTGGCTAATTTTTAATGTTTTTGTAGAAACAGGGTCTCACTATATTGTCCAGGTTGGTCTCAAACTCCTGGCCTCAAGTGATCCTCCTGCCTCAAGCCTCAGCCAAAGCGCAGGATTACAGGCGAAGCCACTGCACCCGGCCCTGGTGTATACAAAATACTGAACCATAAAAGGTTTGGTTTTGGCATCATCCTGTTTCCCTTTCCAGACCCGGATCCAGGACTTATCTCTGCAGAGCACAGCATTGTGTGAGGTGCCCCAAAGCCCCCGTGTGTCTGCAGCTGCTGCTCTTCCCAGCTCAGTGCTAGTAGAGATCAATCTGTTAAAAAAAAGCACCCTGATATGTGACAGACCAGCCCTCTCAGGGACATTTGTACATCTTTTTTTTTTTTTTTTTTTGAGTGAAACAAATGTTTTTGTAGAAACAGGGTCTCACTATGTTGTGAAACAGGGTCTTGCTCTGTTGCCCTGGCTAGAAGGCAGTGACACAATCATGGCTCACTGCTGCCTCAACCTCTTGGGTTCAAGTGATCCTCCTGCCTCAGCCTCCTGAGTAGCTGGGGCTACAAGCACATGCCCAGCTAATTTAAAAATATTTTTTATTGTAGAGATGGAGATTTCACTAGGTTGCCCTGGCCGGTCTCCAATCCCTTGTGAGCTCAAGTGATCCTCCCACCTGGGCCTCCCAAAGTGCTGTGATTATAGGTGTGAGCCATTACACGCAGCTTGTTTGCATCTTTTAATGAGTACCCAAATTAACCTCTAATTGGTAAGTTCCCAGGTAGTGGGCTGGAGGGGAGTGACAATTTCAGGCTGTGCTGAGGATGGTATTTGGAAGCAAGGCCTGAGTACCAGCAGGGGTGGGTAGGGGGTGGTGCTCTCACAATCTCTTAAAGGAGCTGGCAGGAGCAACTTCTGAGAGTTAGGGGCTGGGATGGAAAGGTAGGGGGTTTCAGATCGGGGGTAAATATCTCTAGCGGTTTTGAGTGACTTCAGTGTCATTCTGCATATGTGCTTGGGTGAGGCCAGAGAGAGAAGGTCAGTTCAGGGAAAAGGCTGGAAGCCAGAGAACTGCTGAGCTGGGAGAAAGGCCTCCAGGTAATGGGGCCGTGGCAGACCTGACTCTCCAGGGGCCACCACCTGCAAGCCCTCCCTGTGTAGCATGGTTCTCCAGCTGGTTCTCTAGCATTTTGCCCCACAGAACAGATGGCTGTGCTGCCAAATTGCCCACACAGCAGTTCCCTGCGGTCAGGAGACTTGCTCAGAAAGTCCTGCCTCAGCGGCTGTGGGCTGGGCTCCGGGGACCTGGGTCTTTCCTAAAGAGCCTGTGGTAGGAGGTGAGCAGAGCCTAACAGACCCGGGGAGGACAGTTGTGCCAGGGCCATGCAAGGACAGATTCCTTTCCCACCGCAAGCCAGGTTTCCCCATGGCACTGCATGCTAAAGTCCTCCACTAGGAAGAAACTTGGTCATCATGCACATGGTTCCCCCTCCTCTGCCTCCCAGGGGATCCCAATTAAGAAGCCCACCTGCTTGCTGTTCCTTTGAAAAGTTCTGCTGGTTGTGCAGGAAGCAGGGCAGGGGAGGAGGAGAACTGCCTGCTCACCAGGCCTCTGTGGGACCACAGGAGAATCTGGGTCTCTGTCCTGCAGAATGTAAAGCTGGGGTTGCCCTGCCTCGGCCATTGTGCCTTTGCTAATGCTGCATTCTCCGGGGGAAGCATTCCTCGGGTCACCTCTTAATGCCGGCCGTCAGAAGTAATCGAGAGTGAGAGAAGTCAGAATCGGGTTACCTTTTAGAGTGCAAGGATGACAGGGAGCGTTCTAGAGTGCCGATGCCCTATTCCTGACCTCATGATGGGGATATGGGTGTGGACTATGTGTAAACATTTATCAAACTGAGTCTGTCAAATGGTGACACTGCTTTGGAAAACAGTTTGCCAGTTCCTCAAAAATGGAACATGGAGGCCAGGCATGGTGGCTCACGCCTGTAATCCTAGAACGTTGGGAGGCCGAGGTGGGTGGATCACCTGAGGTCAGGAGTTCGAGACCAGCCTGGCCAACAGGGTAAAACCCCGTCTCTACTAAAAATACAAAAATTAGCCAGGCATGGTGGTGAGTGCCTGTAATCCCAGTTACCTGGGAGGCTGAGGCAGGAGAATCACTGGAACCTGGGAGGTGGTGGCTGCAGTGAGCCGAGATCAAGCCATTGCACTCTAGCCTAGGCAACGGTGTAAGACTCTATCTCAAAAAAAAAAAAAAAAAAAAAAAAAAACATTGGAGGGGTAACCTATAGACTAAAACAGACTAAAAAGTTAGGTCAGCCAGTTTCAACATCTGCATCTTATTTGTACCCTGATTCAAATTCTTTTTTTTTTTTTTGAGACAGAGTTTTACTCTTGTTGCCCAGGCTGGAGTGCAGTGGTGCCATCTCGGCTCACGGCAACCTCTGCCTCCTGTGTTCAAGTGATTCTCCTGCCTCAGCCTCCCAGGTAACTGCGATTACAGGCACTTACCACCACGCCCAGCTAAGTTTTGTATTTTTAGTAGAGACGGGGGTTTCACCCTGTTGGCCAGGCTGGTCTCGAACTCCTGACCTCAGGTGATCCACCTGCTTTGGCCTCCCAAAGTGCTGGGATTACGGCATAAGCCACTGTGCCTGGCTCAAATTCTTTTTAATAATTCACATAGCACAGTTCTGAGACAACTGGGAAATTTAAATTCTAGTAATTAATTGCTAATTAGTTTTGCTGTGTAGTAGAATGGTGGTTAGGAGACACAGGAAGTTCTTTACAAGTGATCTGCTAAAACATTCACAGATGAAATAGTATGATCGCTGGTATTTGAAAATAATAGAAGATGGAGTAAACTGATGGGTGTGGGGAAGGGGCTGGTTTAGCCATTGTTGGTGCAGTAGAGCGGGTAGGTTTGCAGTAGTTCATGATACTATCCTGTCTACTTTTGTGTATGTTCAAGTCTCCAAAGTTAATAAAGCTAAAACAAAAGATATATATAGATCAAAAAATATATGTGATGTATAACAAAGTATTTCTCCAGAGAAACAAATATAAACAAAATGAAACAGATTGAGAATCCATAATTATGTAAGAACAAGATCTTTCTCATCTCAGCCAGTTTTTCCATAACTAGGTTTTTTGGTAATGTGTGTTTCACCAGCTGAGACTCTCAATTCCTAGTCCAGAAAATTAAGCAGAAACTTACAGATCACTAAAACCCAAAGATAAAGAGTTGGATACAGAAAAATTTATGGAAGATTTCGGGTCAGAAATGAGCAAGTGTTCACACCAGAAGGTCCTCTACTGAAGGGATGAGCCAGGCTGCGGATGTGCTGACTTGGATATGAAAATAGCATATCTGTCCAGCATCCTCCTCCCTCACAGAACTGGATGGAAGAGCCCTGGTTCTCAGGATCACTGAACATTAAAGCCACCTGGGGGCTGGGTGCAGTGGTGCACGCCTGTGATCCCAGCACTTTGGGAGGCCGAGGTGGGTGGATTGCTTGAACTCAGGAGTTTGAGACCAGGCTGGGCAAGATGGGGAAACCCCATCTCTACAAAACAAACAAACAAACAAAAATCCCACCTGGGGAGCTCTGAAAACATACGGATGCCCAGGCCCATCCTGGACCAATTACATTGAGATCTCTGCAGGAGGGAGTCCTGGGGTTTCAGTGGATTCGAATGTTCCCCAGGTGATTCTAACCTGCGGCCAGAGTTGAGACTTGTGGTGTTAGGACAGGCAAGGTTGGGATTTAAGCTGGTGTGCCCATATTTAAAAACAGCTGGGTGAATGAGCTGGGAAATGGTGGTAGCCATGGCTGGGTAAATGATAAATTGAGTTGATAGGTGAGACACTGGGTGTCACCTTTAGTCTGTTTGCTGTGAGTCACCTGAGGTCATTTGGAGCCACTGTGTCCAACGTGAGTCACCTCTCTGGGAGTCTGGGGTGTGGCTAAGATCCTAGTAGGCTGAAGGTTGGCTGCTTTGGACTGAGCTGTGGGCTCCTTTGCTGCAGGCTTTGACAAACGCATATCAAGTACAAGGGTAAACAGCTGGTCAGCAGAAGACAGTCTGGCTAAAGCTGGGGAGGGAAAAGTTGTGGGTGCATGAAGATTGGCCTCCTGCTTCATGCTGGGCTGTGAGTCAACCCAAAATAACACCCAGCAGCTAAGCAGGCAGTGCCAAGCCCAGATTCCATCTCCACGGCAATGAGATTCCTCCCCCAGGATCCGTGTCTAGCGCTGAATAGTGACTTTCATCCCTGCCACAGCAGAAAGTCAAACTGGCTAATTGGCAGGGAACAGAGAGATTTAAAGCAAACGCTTCAGGAGCCACTGATCCCTGGCAACTGGGGGGAAGGGAGACACGTAGTTTCTAAGCAATCGCAACACATTATGGGAAACTGTGATTCAAGTTTCCCAAATTCTATTCTCAGGTATTAGTTGTGGCACAGAGCAAGGCCTCCCTCCCTGCAACTTCCTTGACACTCAGGTGGGTGGGAGGGACAGCTCGAAGCTGGGATGAGTGTTGCTTAACCTTTTGCCTGTCCAGCAGGAGCCGGTCACTTCCAGGCCATCTTGGCCCAGAGGGAAGGCACCTGCCCCCATCACGGGGTTTGTGGCTGAGCTGGCCTTGCGTCATGCCCTCCTTCTGCTCCAGGTGTGACCCGCACTTTGACCTTCTCTTTGCCTGAGCCCCACCAGCTTTATCTGTTCTGACCACTGACCAGCCCAGCACTGCTCACAGTGCCCCCGCATTGGGGTCCCTCTTCCTTGGCCTCTTTCAGAAACTTCCCTTCTCAGGCGGCCTTCTCAGCTGTGTCCTGGGACCTCTGCCTCTGGCCCCAGAGTCCCGGCCTCACTTATCTGCTACCAGGCAATGAGGAGGCAAGGCTCTGTAACCAATCAGTTGGCCAGCCAGCCAAGGAGATATTGAAGACTCATAAAGAGCTTTGAGAGAGACGTATTTGGGAGTACAATCTGTAGGAGGTGGAGTGCTCTGGGGGTGAGGGGGAGATGCAGGGGCTGTGGACTCAGGACTGTTTCCTGAAGGAGGTGTGGCTAGGATGAGGTGAGAAGGATGAGCATGATATTAATTTGGTGGTGGGAAGAGGTGGGACAGGGTGGCTGAGTGTGTGGGGACCAGAGAAGAGGCAGGATTGAGTGCGTGCTGAGAACACTCGTGGGTGGGGTGATACCCCCAAATACTTAACCATGGGCCCTGACCCACCAGAACCTGTGCCAGGTATGACCCTTAGCTGCTGGGTTGTGGGTACAATCCTGGGAAAGGACCAGGAGAATGATGGGCAGGTGGCCACTGGGTTGGGGGTGGGGGTGGCTCAGGGCAGTGGCTGTTTACCAACCAGTATGGAAGTGGTTCAATGTTTTATTAACCATAAAGGACCCTAAAGAGTGTGCGCTAACAGAATCACCGCCATGCCCGTGGGATAGGGCAGCGACATGGCTGCACATCCCACCACGAGATGTGAGCTCTGCACTCAGACAGTCTGAGGGGATGAGCTGTGTACTTGTCTGCAGGAGGACACAGTCACGAGTCAGAAGCTGCCGTTTTCCTTTCTTGGAAAGGATGGTATGTTCCAGCATAGTGCAGGGGGCCCCTCAGGCCACCCCAGTCTTAGGGGAAGCTGAGCTGCCTCTATCCTTGCTCAGCCACTCCCAGCTTCCCCCTCTGCGGCCCTGGCCCCACCCAGGCATGGCTTCCACAGCGGTGTGGGATGGAGAGGCTCTCAGGCTCCCCTGTGAGTCTGACTCCAATTCCTGTTGGTCTTGTAAAGTCAGAAGAAATCCCAGTGATGACAAGAGTATAAAACAAGACTTGTCAAACTTCATTTTGAGCCAAGAAAATCACAGGATTATCACTGGGACAGGGGCTGTTGTTGTGACCTCTGTAATTGGTCTGGCTGCCGCATAGTCGCTTTCGCTGGAAGTCACGAGACTTTGCTGGAAGTCACGGGACTTTGCTGGAAGGGAAGCCTTCCTCCCTCAATATGGAGGGCTCTGAGCTTCACAGGTAACTGCAGTGATCTGGCACGTGTCACACAGCAATGCTTCTACAGGCCAGGAATCCCACCTTCAGGGAACCCAAACAGAAGAAGAATCCCAAGCACTGACACTGTAGAGCAGAGCAAGGCGTCAGCTGCAAGCTCAGCACAGCCACTGCAGTGAGAGGTCTTGGTGGAAGCGACAGAGCTGACCTGGCTGACTCGTGCAGGCAATGAATGTGGAGACACGTGCAGAACTAATCTGTCGGAAGGCTGGAGAACTGCATGGGGAAAATGGGTAGGTATCAAGGCAGGCTGGCAGCAGGAGATGCAGGCGAGGCCAAGCCGTGGCCACGCTGTGGTTAGGATACCATGGCCAGGACTGCTGCCACAGGACACGGGATGCTACTCTCACAGATGATCTCCTGGCCTAGCTGCCATGGCCAAAAATAAGTTCTCTTCTGTCCCTGCACCTGAGCCTTCAAACCCCACTGGGCTGGGCAGGATAGAAAGGCTGCGAGCTCTGCAGGGGTCGGGGACAAGAGGGACACCTGGTTCCTTCCATTCCTTCCATTTCCAGAGAGGCTGATGGATTCCGGCCAAGAGTCACTGGGGAATCCTCCCAAATAGAATGGGTGCTGGAAGGTGGACAGCCAAAACAAACAAAACAATAGCAACAAATGCCCATTATATACTGGGGAAGAAATTATGTTGATGGAAATAATGGAACGAGCTAGTTTTGTCTTTAAACCTAGGAAATAAGGCCAGGCACAGTGGCTCATGCCTGTAATCCCAGCACTATGGGGGGCTGAGGAAGGTGGATCACTTGAGGTCAGGAGTTCGAGACCAGCCTGGCCAACATGGTGAAACCTGGTCTCCACTAAAAATACAAAAATTAGCCAGGTGTGGTGGTGCACACCTGTAATCCCAGCTACTTGGGAGGCTGAGGCAGGAGAATCACTTGAACCCAGGAGGCAGGGGTTGCAGTGAGCTGAGATCATGCCACTTGCACTCCAGCCTGGGCAACAGAGCAAGACTCCGTCTCAAAACATAAACAAAAACAAAAAACACCAAAAAAAAAAGCCCAAAAAACAAAAAACAAATAAACCTAGGAAATTGATGAATAACATCACCTCCCAGGTGAATAAGAGAGCAAAAGACTTTGTGGGTTCATCCTCTTATTCCTCAGGAGAACCATATCCAAATGAGACATGTACACAGGCAATACCTGCGGGGCGAGCTGTGTTCTACATAGATACTCAAAACTGTCTCAATTCAAACTGTCTGGATTCAGACTCTCCAGAGGAGTGCAGCGCCTGTCTAATGCAGACAGAGAGGGTGGGGTGATACATCAGAGGTCTGGTCAGGACTTGGGAGACGCAGTGAACTTTGATTGTGGCTGGTGGGTGAAGTGAGGTTTGATAGAAATAGAATGGCCCATGCGTATCCTCTGGGGACTCACAGACACCCTGAAATTGTATGCAAAATGTTGCATGTGTGCACAGGTACTTTTTCTGGAACAAGGTGAGAGACTTTATTGAATCCTCAAACAAAAGCAAGCACTGCTCTAGAACAGTATCTCCTAAACACTCTCCTTACCCAACACCCCAGGGCTTGTCAGGATGCTCTAAAATATCCATTTCTGTCCTCATCCATTCATGCGCGGCACTTAATCCCACTTCCTAGCCTTCTGTCCTCTTCTCCTGTCTCCTCTCTATGCTAAACACGCCAGCCCCAAATGCTCCTCCTTGCCACCAGGGCCTGAGTCATACATCCATCTGCTGAGCTAAATATCTCTACTTGGATGTTTAAAAGGCACCTCAGCCTGAATTCATTCCAACTAGAACTCTTGATTCACACCCCCACGGAAAAACCCCATTCCTCCCCCGGGCTCATCTAGCTCAGTTCACGGCATTCTTCTTTCTGTAAAGCCGGGGAAGTGTGCAGTGGTGAAGTGCTGGGTCCAAATCCCAGCTTTTCCATTTGCTAACGGTGGGACTTTATGCAAACTGATTGAACTCTCTGGGCCTCAATTGCCTCTTGTGTAAAATGTGGGAAGTACTAACGCCTCGTTCATAGGAGTGTTATGAAATCTAAACAGTTTAAACTATGTGAAGTGTTTAGAGGAGCGTCTGGCTAACCGTATTAGCCACTGTTGTTCTTATTCTTCCAGTTGCTCAGGACAAATCCTAAGAATGATGCTTATTTCTCTTTCCCTCATGCACCACACCCAAGCCCACCAGCAATTCCTGTCCATTCCACCTTCAGATACAGATCCCAAATCTGACCTCCTCTCCCCATCTCTATTGCTGCCAGACTCGCCTGAGCCACATGGTCACTTGTGGTGGTCTCCTAACTGCTCCCCCTGCATCTACCATGGTCCTCCTCCCCACACCAGCTGTCCGGGTGGCAGCCAGAGTGATCTTTCAAAACCGTAGGTCAGGTCATTGCTCCCCTGTCAGACTCAAGCCCATCACAGCGCTTGCTATGCTGAGAGCCCATCCCGCCCCCCTCCACCCCGCCTCCCCGCCCCCATGCCCTCTGCATGCCTCTCCCACCACTTCCCCTCCCTCCCTTTACTCTGGCCACTCTGAATGTCATTGGTCCTCCTTGAGCCCTCCTGAGCCCTCTGCCCAGAGTAATGCCAGAGTGGAGGACCACGGCTGAAGGCGGAGGCTGTTGGCCTGGGGTGGAGAGGGGAGATTCCTCTGGGTGGGAGGTGACACTGGGCAGCCTTGGATGAAGTGAATACTGGGTGTGGGGAAGCAAAAATAAAGAGAGAAACAAATGGATTAATTTTGCTTCTTTCCAGGGACTTGATTTTCTACAAGTGGTGCTCCAAGAGGCTTCTACACCCCAGCAGGGAGGCGAGCACCGTTTTGAGGTGGTCGGGCTGGCGAGGAGGTGCAGACCCCAGCCAGCTGGAGGGGCTCTGCCCTGGTGGCATTCCCACTCCCACCTATTCGCAGGGCGCCGGGGAGGGCTGCAGGTGTTCTATTTCCCGGCTTGCAGCGCAAGGAGGGGAATCGCCTGACCTTCCCCTTCTCCCCTGCCCCGCTTCCTTGCTCTGCTCCCACAGGTGGAAGTCACCAGTAGAAACGACCCTTCACCGTTTGGAGGGCTGGGAGAGAAGGGCCATGAGGGCCCCGGGAGAGCCACCCGGGCGGCAGGCAAGGGGCGGGGCAGTCTCCCTTCCGGCTTCAGGGACCGAAGGGTGAAGGGCAAGGGGAGCTCTGGGAATGAACGAATGCTCCCGACTGATGTTTAACCCTGGACTCCGAGACTCCGACTGGTCACAGTCCTGCAGACCTCCAGGTCCTGCACCGGCGGCGCAGCGCTCCACTGGCCCGGAACGCGCACACCGGAGGAAATGGAAAGTGCCCTTGAAACGTCAGATGTCACCGTCTTCATCAGCACTCTTGGAATTACGGCCAAGGCGGTTTCTTCTTTTGCTGAGACTTGACTCACTCCCAGCAGAGGGACGATAGCGGCCTGGTCCCGAGCGTTTATTCAGGTGCAGGCGTCGTTCTTGGTCTGTGTGTCCGGAGCCCCCGGTAGGGAGGGAGCGCAATTCCCGCTGCGTCCGCTGGGTGGCGCTGGCGCCGCGCCGTGTCCCAGGCTGAGGGGACACCGCGCTGCCCAGTCCGTGGCCGGACGCCCCGCGCGTTGCAGCCGCCGCCTCTCCTCGGCTTCCTCTTGCTTTCCAGTAACTCTCCTCCTGGGGAAAAGGCTTCTCACGGAGCAGGCTCGGAGCCTACGGGGCTGGCCTCGGACTGGATGGGGGTAAGGGCGGGTGGCGGCGCTCGCGCCGAGCGAACGGAGGGCTCAGGCGGCCAGTGGTCAGGGCCGGACTGCGGCCGCCGTCTGGGGTGAGCGGCCCACCCCCAGCTCTGCGGCCAGGGCTCGCGGCTCTCGTGCAGATGCTGGGCGGGCAGGTGTGGGAGGGGGCTTCCCCAGGCGGGGCAACCGGAGGGGAATAGGGTGTGCAGGGGGAGGGGAGGCGTGGAGCGTCCGGCCTGCAGGCACTGGGCGTCGCCCTCCCGCCTCCTCCTCTCCCGCCGGGTGCCTGGTGGCTTGGCCTCTCCTCCCGAGCTTCGCGGATCCTGGCAGGAGCCGGCGCTCTCTCCATCCTTAGGACTTGACCCTTCTTCCACACCCGGGCAGGGAATCATTTGCTCAATCCGATTTTGATTTTCTGCTTGTGAGAGGAGCAACTGGTGACAGTGTCGCATGGACACTGTCGGGGAAGGCGAGACGCAGACCTGGAAGCCTGTACCAGAGGCCTTGCGGACAGCTTTGGAGCATGCATCTTAAGGCACACCACCTGTTTCTGCTGCTTTGGCACAGCCACGCGGCACCTAGGATCCTTCTCTGCGCTCGACAGTGGCCTAATCCGTGCACCCTCTGATGGTGTTGGAGGGAGCTGGGGAGCAACGTCAGATTAATAGACCCTGGGCTATCTGTATGACATGCAGATTTCACCCTCTCATTCTTAAAGGATGAAAGGCTCCAATTCAGAAAGGCGAGGATGGGGCCCAGGAATCTGCAATCTGTGTGTGTGTTTTTAATGGAGTAACTCTGTCACTCAGGTTGGGGTGCAGTGGCACGGTCTGTGCTCACCGCAACCTCTGTCACCCAGGTTCAGGCGATTCTCCTGCCTCAGCCTTCCGAGTAGCTGGGACTACAGGTGCACAACACCACACCTGGCTAATTTTTGTATTTTTAGTAGAGACGGGGTTTCACCATGTTGGCCAGGCTGGTCTTGAACTCCTGACC
>NW_012119487.1:9112194-9130300 GCF_000951035.1 Colobus angolensis palliatus
AACACCACACCTGGCTAATTTTTGTATTTTTAGTAGAGACGGGGTTTCACCATGTTGGCCAGGCTGGTCTTGAACTCCTGACCTCAAGTGATACGCTACCTTGGCCTCCCAAGGTGCTGGGATTACAGATATGAGCCACCATGCCTGGCCAGAATTTGCATTTTGTGTTGTTTGTTTGTTTGTTTGTTTGAGACGGAGTCTCGCTCTGTGGCCCAGGCTGGAGTGCAGTGGCTCCATCTCGGCTCACTGCAACCTCTGCTTCCCGGGTTCAAACGATTCTCTTGCCTCAAACTCCCAAGTAGTGGGGATTAACAGGCGTGCACCACCATGCCTGGCTAATTTTTTTATTCTTAGTAGAGACAGGGTTTCTTATGTTGGGCAGGCTGGTCTCAAGCTCCTGACCTCAGGTGATCCTCCCGCCTTGGCCTCCCAAAGTGCTGGGATTACAGGTGTGAGCCACTGCGCCTGGCCTGTTTTGTTTTCTTAAATCCAGAAGTTCTGATTCGAACCTAAACCTGCCACTTCATTCCCAATCCTCTGAGCTTCATGAGCTCCAGATGCAGGGCTGTTAATCACAATTTCTTTAATTCTTTATAGCTCTTGTGGAATTAGAGGGGTAGATGTTCTTTTTGGGAAAAACATTAGAAAATGCCTACATGTCTTTATTGAAAGAATTTAAAAACAATACATTTCTCTAGGGTTTATTTTCCCTCACGGCTCTCGACCTTCTCAAAATATAAGATTGGCGGATTAATTGGCGGATTAATCTCAAAATATAAGATTGGCGGAAAGTCTTCAGTTGGATATTTTATTATTGCATTTTTTAAAGTCGTGTTTTGTAATTGCCCTGACAATGTAAGGAATGATATTTGTGAGGGTGAGTCAACAACACCTTCCCTGTTGGTGTCCGCCCTCTAATAACCCCGTGGGCTGGATCCCCAGCACCTGGAAGGAGTCATCATGGAACGTTAATGAGGAGGAAGGCTGGTGCTGGCGCCTGGAACGCTTCAGAGACAGAAAGCAGTGACTAGGCCAGACAGGCCCGTTGTTTTTGCACTTTGAGAGAGAAGTGAGAAATGGAAAATAGTCTCTTTGTCTTCTCAGCAAATACAGCCTATGTATAGAATTTCTCTGACTTCCTATCTCTGAGATGCGGGCTGCCCAGTTCCATGGAATCATGGCAAGCGAGAAACTGTCATTGATAAGAGTTCAAGAAAATGAATATTCTCTCAACTCTGTGAGGGCCAGTGGGGTCCAGGTGAGACAAGACAACTTGGTGAGGGTCGTAACTAAGCCCCCAATGCATTTAGAAGCCTCTGGATGGCCAGGGAGTGCACTCCAGCCACACTGGAAAAATTATATTTTGAAGTTAAATCTGGCAGTGTTTTTTCCAATATTTAATAGGCCTCAGGAAAGAGCAAATACATTTCCTTCTTTGTTCAGAGGGTGCTCAGCTTACTGGAGTCATCTCTGCTATGGCTTTATTTGCCAACAACAGAGAACTTGCTCTGCAGCAGCCCCAGGCTCTCTGGGGACCCCACAGGCTGTGCAGATCCCCCACTCCAGAACCACACAAGGAGACGGAGCAGGAGCACACCCCATCTTCCAGGCCCGGGACAGCTGCTGAGCTCCAGGACCCCGACTCTTGAAGGTTGATTTTGACTACCTACCAAGCACCAGCTGAACCAGTTCTGCTTGTGAGGGGTCTGTGGTATTGTTATTTGCAGGTAAAGAAAGTGAGATGGAGGGAGGCTGAAAGACTTGGCGCCAAGTCACAATGCCCTGCCGAATGTGGCCCACCTGGATATCCTGGGTGCTTCAACCTCAGCAGCTCTTGGCAAGTGAGTGGGCAGTGAAGGATGGACGAGGGACATGAGAGAGCTAGCCCGGCTGCACAGTCCCAACTCTTCCCACCACATCACAGCTTCTGCAGTTGGAAAGCCAGAACAGTGATCTTCAGTTTGTTCATCAAAGGGCCAAGAAATGTGTCCCCACCTTCTCTGCTTCAATTCGGGTGCCCTTAAGCCAATTATTTCATGCCCTAAACCAAAAAATAAACTCTACAGTTACAAACATCAACATTGCATAGGACAGGATCTGGCCCACAGGTAAGAAAAGTACCTACAAGACAGCTGCATGGACCTGTGGGTGCATTTCCTGTTACCCCCAGGGCATCCCAGAATGCTGACAAAGAGAAAACTAAGGCCTTCCCACTATGATTTGTTACATGTCATAACACCAAGCAAATGACTGAGGGGACAATTATGGGGCCCAGAGGAAAGTGCCTGTATCGTGTAGATAAAGTCCAAAGCAACTTGTTTCAGACAAAACATTTTGCTTTGGAAACTTCTGAAACTTCCATGGCCCTTGAATATGGCAGAGATGATCTAAAAATTTTAGAAGCCGTTCAAGTACCTGTGGGAGAGGCAAGGCATGGGAGTGGTGATCTTTAAGGGGCTTGTCTTTAGTTGGAGGGCCACACACAAAGCAGGTGGGCAGAAAACTGAGGTCTCCCGAGAGCAGGTTTCCAGACAAAAACTTAAAGAAAAAATGACCAAGAAAATACCTGATATAATTGACAATGCCATGAAATGAAAAGTTTATCATAAATTCTAATAAAAACTACAATGGGCTGGGCGCAGTGGCTCATCCCTGTAATGGCAGCAGTTTGGGAGGAGGAGGCAGGAGGATTGCTTGAGGTCAGGAGTTTGATACCAGCCTGAGGAACAAAGTGAGACCCTGTCTGTATTTTAAAAATATACTTTAAAAAATATTTTTAAAAAAACAGCAGATGCATATCCCTACTGCATTTGAGACCTGGTTTCGGTCCGGCCTCCTCTAGGTAAGCTCACGAGCAACACTAGAATCTCAGCTTTCTCTGTTCACTGATGTCATCTGAGGTTTTTCTTCTTCTTTTTTTTTTTTGGCAATGGAGTCTTGCTGCGATGCCCAGGCTGAAGTCTAACGGTGTGATATCAGCTCAATGCAACCTCTGCTTCCCTGGTTCAAGCAATTCTCCTGCCTGAGCCTCCCGAGTAGCTGGGACTACAGGCGCATGCCACCATGCCCGGCTAATTTTGGTATTTTTAGTAGAGACCAGGTTTCACCCTATTGGCCAGGCTGGTCTTGAATTCCTGACCTCAAGTGATCCACCCAACTTGGCCTCCCAAAGTGCTGGGATTATAAGCGTGAGCCACTGCACCCAGCCCATCTGAGGTTTTTCTAATGTAGAGAATATACCATAGTGTTTTAAATAACCCACCCTCTTACATTGGACTGCACTCCCTTCTTCACCACACAGATTGGGGGCAGGAGCTGCTTTTTCAATGAGAAGAATGAACAGACCTAGTAGGCATTGCCTTCAGACCCAGGTAAGAGGAATCCCAGCCTTGGGACAGCAATTTCAAGGGCCAAGCCCATAGGCCATCCTTCTAGAACATTCTCTACGTAGCTAGGGCTTCATAAGTCGCTTGCTGGGTTTGTCCTCCCTGAGTGAACTGTGTTGTCGGTATGCACACCAGTATTTCCGTGGAATGGTCTTAGTCCTGCTGCTATAACAGAATACCTGAGACTGGAAAATGTATAAACAATAGACATTTATTTCTCACAGTTCTGGGGGCTGGGAAGTCCAAGATCAAGGTACCAGCTGGTTTGGTGTCTGGCGAGGGCTGCTCTCTGCTTCCAAAATGGTGCCTTGGGGCTGGGCACGGTGGCTGATACCTATAATCCCAGCACTTTGGGAAGCTGAGGCGGGCAGATCACCTGAAGTCAGGAGCTTGAGACCAGGCTGGCCAACATGGCAAAACCTCATCACTACTAAAAATACAAAAAATAAGCCGAGCATGGTGATGCATGACTGTAATTCCAGCTACTTGGGAGGCTGAGGCAGGAGAATTGCTTGAACGTGGGAGACAGAGTTTGCAGTGAGCCAAGATTGCACCACTGCACTCTAGCCTGGGCAACAGAGCAAGACTCTGTGTCCAAGACAAACAAACAAAAAACCAAAATGGTGCCTCAGTGCTGGATCTTCCAAAAGGGATGAATGTATGTTCTTGAATGACAGAAAAGACAGAAGGGCAGAAAGTGTCCAAACTCACTCCCTCGATTCCTTTTGTAAGGTGCTAATCACTCCCCAAAGGCCCCACCTCTTAATACTGTTGCACTGGGGATTCAGTTTCAGCATGAGTTTTGGACATTCAAACCACAGCATTGTGCACACTCCTATTTCATTGGAATGGTCAAGGGGCAGCTATTTGCAGGGTTCTGACAGAGCTCTGCTGTGGAGCTGGGGTGTCCACTTGCCTATATGGAAGAGCTTTCATGGCACCAGAGCCTGGTGGGAAGAGAAGGGGGCTGGGCTATAGGCTGGGCACCAGGGACTATCTCCTTGTGCCACTACATTTAGTGTGGAGTTCCAGAGAGGCCACAAATTCTGCATTTGAACTGGACTCCCCAGCCTCGTGTTCCTCTGCAGGATGTAAAAGGTAATGCCAGCAGGTGGTGGCAGTGCTGGAGGCCCCTGGTGGGCAGAGGTCACCTGGCTGGAGTGGTAGGGGTGAGGAGATGCCTCCCAGCAGAAGGAATGTGGGCTTCTGTTGGGTCTCTTGTTCCAGGCCCCACACATGTTCCAGGCAGTCTGGGTATGTCTTGGCCCACTCAATCCCTCAAAGCCCTGTTTAATTATCATCTTGCTGTCACCTATGTGGTGCCAAGAAACAAGTCACCAAAATAATGAAATGCCTAGCTAAGCTTAAAAACAAAACCATGAGGACTTTCTGGATAAATTATGAAAAACAAAGTGCAAACTGCAGGTCCCTGTAATGAATTAAAAGACTCTATTCCAAGAATGCGTTAATTTAAACAAGGGAGTGTAAGGCAAAGGGGGGTGATTAGGAGAGGAAGGCGGCTGACATCGAACTGAATATACCAAGATTCCTCCTCAAAAACAAGAGTGCATTATTTGTGGTGACCATTCTTGGTATTGTTCTATTGCTTTAAAACACAGCATAAATACAAAAATTAGCTGCGCCTATAGTCCTAGCTACTGGGGAGGCTGAGGCAGAAGAATTGCTTGAACCCAAGAGGCGGAGTTTGTAGTGAGTTGAGATGGTGCCACTGCACTCCAGCCTGGAGACAGAGCGAGACTCCATCTCAAAACAAACAAACAAACAAAAATAGCAACAACAAAAAGCATAGCATCATTCTTGTAGATGCCACTCATTTAATATATGAGTAAATGTACTTGGTTAGGCTAGATTGGAGCGCTCGTCTGCACTGCTTAAAAGAAACTATTTACTAAGAAAATTCGAAGGACAAACAAGTGCAAAGGGAATGTTAGGTTTAATTAAGAAATCAGCTCTTTAAAGGGCTGAATAACCAGAATAATTGTTGGTATGCAAGTGGGGCTGTGAATTATAAATGAATCATCCATTCTTTGAAGGATGATCTCCTCTTGGAAAAGGATCTCTTCTTGGAAAGTCTTGGGGAGCATTTTAAGTTGTTGAAAGCCAGGCATGGTGGCTCACGCCTGTAATCCCAGCACCTTGGGAGGCCGAGGTGGGTGGATCACCTGAGGTCAGGAGTTCGAGACAGCCTGGCCAACATGGTGAAACCCCGTCTCTACTAAAAATACAAAAATTAGCTGGGTGTGGTGGCATGTGCCTGTAATCCCAGCTACTTGGGAGGCTGAGGCAGGAGAATTGCTTGAACCTGGGAGGCAGAGATTAGTGAGCCGAGATCGGCCACTGCCCTCCAGCCTGGGTGGCAGATAATAATTACTGAGTCGTTTTAAGCCAGTAACATTTGTGAGGTGTTCATTACATGCTAGTTCCTCAGTTCCAAGCATTTAGTCTTCACAACAGGCCTAGGATTATGACCATTTTATAGAGAAGGAAAATGAAGGCCTCCAAGTACCTTGCCCGAATTACCTAGCTAAATGCTAGGAAAGCAAAGGCAGGTACAACGGGCTGTCTACCTCTAAGAAGTTTGCTACCTAGTATTTTTTAATGTAACTTCTCAAATCAGTTCAGGCCAGCTTCCTCTTCCAGCTCATCTGAATTTGGTGAGTTTCAATAAAATAAAACAATAAGAGAAACGTTTCTAAGCAATTAATTGTTGTCATGTATTATAATAGGAATGAGGGGGAAAGCTGTCTTATGGAATATTAAGTCTGCACTTGAGAATCAATTGCCTGAAGAACATTCTTATTTCCAGATTGTAATATGGTCTTTTTATGCCTGAACAACGACAAGAAAGAGTGATGATTTTGTAACAAAACCTCAGGGACGCTATTAACCAGTTGGCATTTTTAATTCATGTGGAAATGCTATTTTATTTATCAGAGAATTGTAGCAGGGGTGTTCATTTAATTAAGAATCTGATGTTGCAGGAGGGCAATTGAGTGAACTTTATAATATCGCAGACAGACGTGTATGCAAACACAAAAGAAAATTGGTTAAGGATCTAAGTGCCAGCTTATTTTCCCTGGAACAGTTCATTTTTACATGATTTGTGAGCTGTTTCATAAAGGAATCATGTAAGTATATTTTATCCTTTTAAAGATATTTTACGGTAAACTCATCTAACTAGTAATTGTACAAGGCTCATAAATAGTCAAAAAGAAAAGTGCCTCTAACTTTTGGCAATATTGAAGGTGACTCTCTCTGTATTAGAAGGCAGTTTAGGATCTAGTAGCTTTCCCAACTGCAAGTAAAGTAATGGCATATTCTAAATTATATGAACGACATCACAACATCATAAAACCAAAAAGGTAAAGAAAATAGGTTTGAATGAGAAAGTATTCTGAGAAAGGTGGAGAATGGGCGTCAGATATGGATTGGAAGGAGACAAGAGATTGGAAAGGTGACAGAGGAGAGGCCCCACTATTGGTGGCTACTGCCTACACCTTCACCAGGAAGTGTTGCTCACCTGTCCAAGCCACAAGGTCTGGTCATCTCATCGATCCAAGTGCCTCCAGGTGGATGTGCCACTTCCAAGGCCCAGCCCTCCTAAGCCACCTCACCTCAAGGTCTGGATACATTTGTTCACAGTATGCCCTTGTTGAGTGCTAATTGTGTGCCAGGCACTGGGCTGGGTCCTGGGGACACACCCATGAACAAGGAGAGCAGGTTCCTGGCCTCTGGGAGTTGACATTCTAGTCAGAGAAGACAGTCTGTAAACACATAGATAAATAATTGCAAGAGTTGCAGATGGCGATTTGTGCTGAGAAAATAAAGCAAGGTAAAGAGATTAAGTGTGAGAGAAGAAAAGGGGCCGTTTAAAGAGGTGGTTAGGGAAGGCCTCTCTGAGGTCAGGACATCTGACCTGGGAAGGAGCCAGCGATGGGAAGCACTGGGTGGGGAGGACACTCCAGAAGAAGCAAGTACAAAGGCCCTGGGGCAGGAAGGACCCTGATGTGCTGGATGAGGAGCAAGAGGGTGCCAATATCACTGAGCTGGAGAAGAGGAAGAAAAGTAGGAGAGGAAGATGAAGAAGTCACAGAGGTCAGGCCACGTGGGCCGTTTAGGCATGGCCAAATGCTTGGATTCTCTTCCAAGGAGAATGGGAAGTCATTGGAAGATCTTAAGTAGGGACATGATAAGACTGATTTATACTTTCCAATTATTACTCTGACTACTCTGTGGGGACCAGATTATAGGAAGATGAGAATAAGGTGAGTGAAAAGGGTGAGCAGTCGTGGCATCCGCCTCCTTCCACAGAGACGAGTACAGGCTGAAGTCTTGTCCATTCGATGCTTCTGCGGAAGTTACAGGGAGCTGACTCTGGCCTTGGAACCAACTGTGGTGGGATCAGAGATGGGGGAAGCAGAGATGGTGCAAGCTTTGGCCCAAAGATCAGAAGCAGAAAGGACTCTGTGCCTCTGGCAAGAGGACAACTCCATGTTTTCTGTGCAAACATCCAAGTTACCATTTCCCCAGGTGACACTGCAGCTGTGGGACCTGTGAACACAGCAACAGCTAACCATTCTGAGTTTAAAAATCAAGGACAGTACCTTCATGTTTATAATACAGGGGCAAAGCAAAATTCATTGACAGGCATTTCCTTTAAAATACAGGGAAGGAAGATTCCATTGTCTACAAATTCTAATGGAAATTAATAAAATGAGCAAATATCACAAACGTTGTCTTTATTCTGTGTGGTGTATTCTGCGTGGTGTCCTGGTTATATGAGTGTTTACAGAAGTTTTTCTAGCTTATCTCTTGTCTCAACTGCCAACTGTCTGTTTTTCTCCATAAGGGTTTAAGTTCCTTAACCACAAATTGTCCTGCCACTGAAGTTTGTAGCCTGATCGCATGCAGGGGATATAGGGGAATCCTTTGGTTTGGAATGACTGGAAATCAGGGTGCCTGCTTGGGGAGGGGGTTGATGAAGCCAAAATGACAGGTAGGGGTTAGCTATGGAAGGGGAGAAAGCCTTCATTTTAAAGTGGTGAGGTCCTGGTGTCCCTTGGCAGGCATTGCTGCCCTTTAGCGCTGGTCTTTACCTTCTCCAGCCAGGCATCCCAACACACAGAGTCCTCGGGGGGCCAGAGTCACCCTGTGTGGAAGTGGGAGAAATGCTTTGCTAAAGGGGCCTCTAAAAAGTGCTGCTGCACGTGATTGCATGTGCATACGTGAGCGCATTAAGCAATGTTTAGTGCAATCGTACGTCCAGATTTTACTTACGACTCCCTCTGTCCTTAGGAGTAGTAAATTAGGGCCAGGTATCTATTTGGCTCTAACCAAGGGCCGAGTTAGTCCCAAGCACTGGCCCTTCCTGGGACTGATCCTCCTCATGAGGTCCAGCCTGCCCTGTCTCTTAAGACGAATTATTTCTCAGGTCAGGCAGCATCTCCGGCTCTTAGTAAAGAGATGGGGTGGCTCAACCCCACCAGTTCATCTGGCACATCTGGACACAAGCAGCCCATCCCATCCCCACCCCAGCTACCTAAAGCAAGGGGGTGATATGAGCCAATCTACGTTTACATAAAATTAGATGGCAGCCAAGGAAAGAATGATTAGCCTGCAGCAGAATCTCCTAGACAGCTGGTTGAAGGTAAAGGTTCCTATGCCCTGCCTGGAAATTCTCATTCGCTAGGCCAGGGCAGGGCCTGAGAATTTGCATTTTAAGCCTGTGTACTTGCCCGCTCACCTCATGATTCTGACAGCTGGCAGACCTTATCAAACACTGGACTAGAGAGAAGCTAAGCTGGTAGCCACATCAGTATGGAGCTTGGATTGTGGGTGAGAGTTGGTAAAGGCCTGACTGAAGCAGCCACCACCATAGAGAGGAAGAGAAGCTGGATTCCAGTTAGAGAACAGGGAGCGAGCTTATGAGGATGGGCCCTGGCTGGGTGGGGAGAAAAGGAGGAGGGCAGGGAAGAGACTGTCCCCAGGGGCGCCTCCTGACCAGCACCTGCTTTTCTGGGAGCTGGCATCCACGGGATCTGTGGCTCTTCACACATGTAGGGGAGAGGTCCTGGGCTCCCTCTCCTCCCGCTGGCGCCAGCTGGCCCTGCTTTCCTGATAGCAGCTCTCAGCCTGGGGACGAGCCAGGGCCACTCCCTGGGAATGCTCAGGTTACAGATGCACCCTAGTCCCAAACACAGCTTCTCCATGGCCCCAGATGATAAAGTTACCAAATGTCAGGTGTGACAGATTCCTGGAAGAGGACAGAGAGTGGAAATGATGGCTGATCCCAAAGGATTGCCTTCTAAACCCCAAACACGTTTAGTGGTAACTACACCTGACATTTCCAGAGCCCTCCCCTTTACGGAATTTTTAAATGCCTGGACTCCACATGGACATTTTTCTTCTTCTTCTTCTTGTGGGTTTTTCTGTCTGTCTGTCTGTCTGTCTGTCTGTTTTGGATACAGAGTCTCACTCTCACTCCATCACCCAGGCTGGAGTGCAGTGGTGTGATCATGGATCACTGCAGCCTTGACCTTCCAGGCTCAAGTGGAGGTCTTCCCGAGTAGCTGGGACTACAGGGACACACCACTCCTGGTTAATTTTTGTATTTTTTGTGGAGATGGGGTTTCACCATGTTGTCCTGGCTGGTCTTAAACTCCTGGGCTCAAGCGATGCTCACGCCTATAATCTTAGCACTTTGGGAATGCTAGGAGACTTTGCCCGGGAGACAGCAAAGAGCCAGCAGACAAATTCCTTTTCCTTCCTGTCCTGCTGTGAGGTGTGGTGGGTAGAAGAGAGGCACCCGGCCTCTTCTTCTTTTAAAATGATTTACACAATGGACTGACATGTACCATGTAGAAGTTATTTTTCTTTTCTTTTTTATCTGTTATTAAGTAGGGGTAGCATTACTTTTTTTTTTTTTTTTTGAGATAGAGTCTTGCTCTGTGACCCAAGCTGGAGTGCAGTGGCACGATCTTGGCTCACTGCAAGCTCCGCCTCCCGGATTCACGCCATTCTTCTGCCTCAGCCTCCCTAGTAGCTGGGACTACAGGCATGCGCCACCATACCCAGCTAATCTTTTGTATTTTTAGTAGAGATGGGGTTTCACTGTGTTAGCCAGGTCTCGATCTCCTGACATCGTGATCCGCCCGCCTCGGCCTCCCAAAGTGCTGGGATTACAGGCATGAGCCACTGTGCCCAGCCAATCTTTTTATAGATGTGAATAATTTCTGGATATAAATGCCTCCCTACTTTTAGAGATTTTGATTTGAAGTTGCTATTTTCTTACAAAGTTGTCCCTTTTGTATTAAAGAAGTCCATATCATCGTGAGTGGCACCCCTGGGCCGAGAAAACCATTTTACCCAGAGAAATTCACCTGAGAAATTTTTCTTCTCCTGCCTCCATCTTCAGCCAAAGCGTCTGGTAGCTTTGCACAGAATGGCATTCTTGCAAATGTCATCCATCAGTCCTCACTGTGGCTGCAGGCCTCACCAAGGGACGGGGCCCTGTGCTTTGAGTCCGACAACTTCATGTTCATGAAGATGACAGATCTTTCCACAGAGTGGGTAGGAAATGAGAATTTGGGTCAAAGTGATTGTCTTAACCTAGACTCTCTAGAAAAAAAAAAAAGTCCCTGAGGCAAAGTTTCTGTGTTAAGGCTTAACTGGGAGGGGCAATACCAAGGCTGCAAGAGGGGAGGAAAAGGAGAGCTGAAGCAGGGAAGGAAGGGGTATTACCAAGCTGGGAACAGCTTTACAAGAAAATACACCCTGACCACAGCAATACTACCCTGAACATGCCCAATCTCGTCTGATCTCAGAAGCTAAGCAGGGTCAGGTCTGGTTAGTACTTGGATGGGAGGGATGGGGGAAAATACACCCTGCAGCCTTCCAGACAGGCCACATGGACCCATCTCCCATACCTGGGAGTGGGAGAGGAGAGAAAAGGAATGTCTGAAGGCTGTTTGCTGTCTCCTGTCTGTCACTGGTCACAGGTCTCTCTGCGGGGCATTAATCCCCCTGAGGTTCTGCTGCTTTGTCTCCCCGAGTAGACACACCTCATGCCTGTCTCACTCATTCAGGGTTGACCTGGCATCAGGCACAACAGAAACATACAGAAGCCCAGTGTCCTCCCAGGAGTGAAGTGCAGGGGGGATGGTAGCAGCGGCCAAGGCCGGAGGACATGTGGGACCAAGTAGCCAGGATGGTGGGTGGGGTGACAGGAAGAGAGAGGGAATCATAATGACAGCCTCTCACCTTGTAGAGCACACCAGAATTTTTTAAATGCTGTGCATTGGTTATTTCCTTGAATTTTCACAAGAATCCTGTTTCGTACATGTTATGTTGACCCTCACGAAATTGCCCTATTGGCTCAGCGAGGCCTCCCACAAGGACACAAACTTGTTCCTAAACTTGCTAATCAACTGGGTTTTGTTCAGTGATAAACAGGGAGTTAGGGGTGAAAAAGGTGGTTACCTTTTTGCCATCCCACTGAAACCCCAGCCCCACCAGACCTCCAAATGCCATTTACAACTTCTTTCTCTAGGCTGGCATCTGTACTCAGCAACATATGACAGGAAAAAGAAAAGTCTTTGAGAAGTTGTGGGGGAAAAAATTCAGACTTCTTCACCTTACAAACTACCAGACCTCATCTCTCTGCCATGCTCTTAATACTTACTGTGTGTGACCTTGTGCAAGTCACTTAACTCTCTGAGCCAATATGGCAATTTCATGAGGGTCAAAGTAATACAACATGGGATTCACGTGAGAGTTCAAGGAAATAACCAATGCACAAACACCTTTAAAACTCTGCTGTGCTCTACAAAGTGAGAGGCTGTTATGATTCTCCCTTCCTTCCTGCCGCCCCCGCCACCAGCCTTCTTGAGATACTCTTGGCTTCTTTCTTGGCCCCTCTTGGGTTCTGACCCTCAGCTGTGTTTCCAGAAAGTTTCCCACCAGTTTTCTGGCCCCAAATTCAAATCCAGTTCTGGCTCCTTTTGCTCCTTGAAGCTCATCTGTCCCTTGAACTATTTAGCCTTGGGGCTATACTAGGGAGAATTGTGACGTATCAGGGATTCTACTCTTTTTTTTTTTTTTTTTTGAGATGGAGTCTTGCTTTGTTGCCCAGGCTGGAGGGCTGGAGTTCAGTGGCACAATCTTGGCTCACTGCAACCTCTGCCTCCCAGGTTCAAGCGATTCTCCTGCCTCAGCCTCTAGAGTAGCTGGGATTACAGGTGCCCGCCACCACACCCAGCTAATTTTTGTATTTTTAGTGGAGACGGGGTTTCACCATGTTGGCCAGGCTGGTTTCGAACTCCTGACCTCAGGTGATCTGCCGGCCTCAGCCTCCCAAAGTGCTGGGATTACAGGGGTGAGCCACCGCTCCCGATCTCTTATTTTTTTTAGCTATAATGATTTGCAAGGGCAAAAATTTCACAATAAAAGGAGCTTTCTTTTGAAGCAATGAGTAAGCTCCTCACAAGTAGCAACATGTCGGGAACTGTAAACACTTGTTGCAGGGGAAAAGCTGGTCTAACTGTATCCTAGAGGCTCTAGGTTCAGGCTGAACGGAAGTACATGTCGGCTCCCTCATGTTGCTAAGCCCCGTTTCCCCTTATCCCCCTTATCCTCCTTTCCCAGGCAGTGCCTCATGTTAGCCTCACAGTGACCCCATGAGGTAGGAAGAGGCATCTCCATTTTTAAATTGGAAGCAAAGGTTCACAAAACCTGAATGATTTCCTGCGGGCCCAGTACAGCCAGTCTGAAGCCATCTACAACAAGAAACTGTGTCTTCTAGTTCCAAGTACTTTCTATTCAACACCATTGCCATTCTTTTTGGCTTGTCCCTGTTCCCTTTATTCTTGGTTTTCATAAGCACTTTTCTTTCCAGGGAAAGCGTCCTGCCTTCTGACAGCTGCTTGTGTTCTCAGTAACACTATTTGTTTAACTCACTGAGAAAGTCAGTCACAGAACCATGCAGCCATCAGGGACTAACCTGAGGCCTTGAGCCCAGTGGAGGCCCAACCGGATGTTTCCAAGCGGGGTTGAGGGGACCTTGGGGTGCTAAGAGCCTGCTCCAGAGTTCAGAGCAGAAGAAAGGCCCAGGGTAGCTCCTCACTTGACCTCCTATTTTGGAGGTCCCCTTGTGGTGGGGTACCTGCATCCCCACGGGCATAAGGGTCGCACTCAGCACCCACAGGGCTTTCATTTGGTGAATGCTGTTCAGTGGTTTCTGGTTGTCTGAGGGGCGTGTGAGTTGATGAGATTTTGAGAGGGGAACTGGGGGATGGGAGTGGAGTGAGCAGGGACTGGAGAGGCAGAAAAGGAGACTGTGGAGAGGAACTTCAGAGGAGGAAGTTCAGAGGAAGAGATGATGAACGGGATGGAAGGTGGCCGTGTGATGTGCATTCATTCACCTTTCCTCGTCCCTGTTTCCCCATGCAAGCCTCAGTCAAATTAATGTTACTAACGGGTGCATTTGGCGCTAATTGGGTAGCAGTGGGAGGTAACTGCTTGGGCTTGAGATGAAGGTAGGGAGCAGCTGAGTGCTCCTGGTCATATGCAGGTCACACACCACAGATTTCACTGGGGAAGAGGCACCAATCTTTTAATCTAAAGATAAATGTTTATCAAGATGTCCTCCTTCTGGCTGGGTACCATGGCTCACGCCTATAATCCCAGCACTTTGGGAGGCCAAGGCAGGCAGATTACCTGAGGTCAGGAGTTTGAGACCAGCCTGGCCAACATGATAAAACCCCATCTCTACTAAAAATACAAAAATTAGCCGGATGTGGTGGTGGGCACCTGAAATCCCAGCTACTCGGGAGGCTGAGGCAGGAAAATTACTTGAACCCAGGAGGCAGACGCTGCAGTGAGCCAAAATCGCACCACTGTACTCCAGCCCAGGTGACAGAATGAAACTCGATCTCAAAAAAAAAAAAAAAAACAGTTCTCCTTCACATCTTTTAAATCACTCCTCTTTTAATTCAGATTCAAAACCATTTCTTCTGGTCTGGCTCCAGCTGAGTCCTTGTCAGTGTCCCAAAGTTTGAGCCACAAAATCCCGAATTGTAGAAAAAGGAGTAGCTGGGGAAGGGAAAAGTCTGTGACCACAGTCAATGGAAACTGTGGACCAAGCAGTTCTGGAAAATGAATTACACTGTTACGGAGGCTTGGACTACAGCCATAGGAAGGAAGCTATTGTTCTGCAGAAAAGATCGTGAACAATTCCCACTTGGTAAAATGAATGAGAAGGAAAGTCAGAAATACCTGAGTCTTCAGTGGTGTAATTTCTAATGCTGATTGACACCAATCTGAAGCAGCCGAGAATACTGACAGCAGTGTGGAACAAAAATGCCATTCACTGTGAGTCCAAATGGGCACCGAAGCTGCTAAGTGTAATTTAATCCCCTCAGCCCTGTCCGGTTGCACATATAAATCTGCCTTCTGTCTGTATATGTGCCAAGGGGCACTTCCATCTTTGACAGCAAGACCAAAGTCCATGCCTATTTTCTCAGCAAAGATCTCCCTGTTTGTATTAAATCAGTCCGTGTTGTTAAGCTAAGGGCGTTCTGTGTAGAAACATCTCAGGCATTAAAATTTGTAAAACCTAACTAGTGTCTGCCCCCTTGCAGGGCCCTGTCTGTAAAAGTAACTAGGTCCTTTTTTTTTTTTTTTTTTTTTTTAAATCAGCTACCATTTAGATCTCAGGACACATTTTCTTATTTCATTTGACATGTGAGAAAATTGTTGCATGCCAACTGAGCTGTAAGGTGAGTTGACTGTGATAATAGGACACAGCTCAGCAAAGACAGCAAGGTCAGCTGACTGGTGCTCTGTTTTCTGCACGCTGTATCCACTGACCTGGTTCAGGGTCACCTCTTTGTTCTGCAAAGGGCTATCAGATTATCACCAGGGTGGTCCAAGAGCATCTTCTGTACAATTAACCGGTAAGGACATTAACAAATATATGTGGAATGAATAGATTCAAAGGGGCAGATGAATATTTGTAATTAATCCCAGACACCCAGCTTGGCATTGACCTGTCAGTCTACATTCAAGCATTTTTTTTCTTTTTCCAGATAGGTCTAGAAATTCTTGTGTGAGTAGGAAAAAACCTTAGCATAGGAAATGTCTATTAGGCCAGGCGCAGTGGTTCATGCCTGTAATCCCAGCTCTCTGGGAGGCTGAGATGGGCAGATCATTTGAGGCCAGGAGTTCCAGACCAGCCTGGTCAACATGGTGAAACGCTGATTCTACTAAAAACACAAAAATTAGCCAGGCATGGTGGCACCTGTAACACCAGCTACCTGGGAGGCTGTCATGGGAGAAGTGCTTGAATCTGGGAGGTGGAAGTTGCAGTGAGCCAAGATCGCACCACTGCATTCCAGCCTGGGTGACAGTGCAAGACCCTGTCTCAAAAAAAAAAAAAAAAAAAAAGAAAAGAAAAAAGAAAGAAAGAAAAAGAAAAAATATCTATTAAAATCTCCAGTTCTGGTAGTTAAAATAAGCTAGATATGCCACAGTAACAAACATCCCCCAAATTTAGGATTTATACAACAGTTTATTCATAGCTCACCCTGGTCTGCTTTTGGGTTTGGGTGGCTGCTATCCAGGGCAACTGTCCTCGCATGATGACTTAGCACACCGTTCGATCTCACAGCTTTTCTTTATCAAAATACCCTTCCCTGATTGCCACAGTAGGCTTCCACCTGGAAGAGACATGTGTAATATTTAATTCGCAAAAGCAAGTCCCATAGCCACACTGAACTCCAAGCAAGCAGGTATACCACTTATTGATTCCTGTAAAACAAACCACTCCAAAACAACACAGTTTATTACTTCTCATGGTTCTGTGATTCAGCTGGGCAACTCTGTTTTTTTTTTTTTCTGAGACAGGATCTGGTTCTGTTGCCCAGGCTGGAGTGCAGTGGCACGATCTCGGCTCACTGAAACCTCTGCCTCCAGGGTTCAAGCAATTCTCCTGCCTCAGCCTCTCAAGTAGCTGGGATTACAGGTGCCTGCCACCATGCCTGGCTAATTTTTTGTATTTTTAGTAGAGACAGGGTTTCAACCTGTTGGCCAGGCTAGTCTCAAACTCCTGACCTCAAGTGATCTGTCAGCTGGGCAACTCTTTTGCTGGTTTTGCCTGTGCTTCCTCATACAGCTGTACGTGGTTGGAGGATTGTGCTGGAAAGTCCAAGATGTCCTCATTCACATGTGTAGCGATTGTTTCTGGCTGTTGGCTGGGGTGTCTTGGTTCTTCCCCGTGTGGCTTCTCATCCTCCAGTGGGCGGTCTCAGCTCACTTCCTTACATCATGATCTCAGGACAGTGTTCCAAGAGGACAAAGGCAAAAGCTGTGAGATCCTTTGAGTCCAGACTCCAAAAATTGCACAAAACTCTGCCATATTTTATTGGTCAAGGCTAGTCACAGACCGGCCCAGATTCAAGGTATGGGGAAATAGTCTCTTAACGGAGGGGTTGCAAATGTTGTTGCCATGTGTTTTAATCTATCACAGCAGGTACATGTAAAGCCAATTCTCATTATGTATAGTAGTTATGTTTTACAAAGTTGTTATGAACACTGACTTAGAGAATATTGAACCATTGCTCCTAAGGGAAATACAGGGTTAGGTTCCTACAAGCCCCTGGACACACCTAATCAATATATAACCTTGTTTTATGTGTGTCTATTTAAAGACATCTTATTTTTTAAACACATATTGTTGATTCCTCAACATTGAACTCATGGCCAAAAGCACTATAATTTATGCCTGAACAAAGCTTATCTAATACCTGTATTTTCTCCATAAGGCACATCATAGGCTTTTTGTGCTTACAAACATCAGCATTATGGCATTACATCTGGGAAACTGAAATAACCAGCAGAGAGAAAAAAAAGTAACAAGTTTGTTACTGAATAGGCCCCCAAAAAGGATACTTGTTTATAATATGAGAACTGAAAAAATAAGGCAAAATATAGCCTTGTTTCACTGACAGCTGTTTGTCAGGCAACACAGATTTTTTCATCACTCTGCACATGCCTATAAATGACCAAGAAAGCAACATGAGTATTGATTTGGGAATTACAAATAAATTTTAACAAGTAGGTGAATTCACAAATACAGATCCATGAGTAATGAGATCAACTATACATAAAAGAGGGAATCCAGATATTGGTGAACATAGTACTTCCTGGCACATCCATTCATGAGAAAACAGGAAGAAGAAATGAACATTTATGGAGCACTTCCTATGTGCAGCCCCTATGCATCTACTAACTCGCTTATCACAGCAACTCTATGGAGTAGTTAGTAATATAACCTTTTTTTATGTTGCTGGATTCAGTTTACTAGTATTTTGTTGAGAATTTTTGCTTTTATATTTATGGGGGATATTGGTCATGTAGTTTTCTTGTGATGTCTTTTTCTGCCTTTGGTATCAGGGTATTACTGTTCTCATAGAATGAATCAGGAGGGTTCCCTTCTCTTCTGTTTATTTTTGAAAGAGTTTATGTAGGATTGTTGCTAATTCTTCTACAAACGTTTGGTAGCCTTTACCAATAAAACCATCTGGTCCAGGGCATTTCTTTGTGGGAAGATTTTTGATTAATAATTCAATCTCTTGTTATAGGTCTAATTAGTCTTTCTTTTCCTTCCTTCCTTTCTTCCTTCCTTGCTCCTTCCTTCCTTCCTT
>NW_012119487.1:9130915-9155947 GCF_000951035.1 Colobus angolensis palliatus
TATGTTTCTCAGGCTGGTCTTGAACTTCTGGACTCAATCATTCCTCCCACCTTAGCCTCCAAAATTGCTGAGATTACTGGCACAGGCCATTGTGCCTGGCTTAGATTTTTTCTATTTCCTCTTGAGTCAGCTTTGATAGTCTGTGTCTTTCTAAAAATGTGTTCAGTTTATTTAGGTTATCTAATTTTTTATTTTATTTATTTATTTTTTCAAACAGAGTCTTGCTCTGTGGCCCAGGTTGGAATGTAGTAGCGTGATCTTGGCTCACTGCAACCTCTACCTCCCAGGTTCAAGCGATTATTCTGCCTCAGCCTCCCGAGTAGCTGGGATTATAGGCACTCTCCACCATGCCCAGCCAATTTTCATATTTTTGGTAGAGACAGGGTTTCATCATATTGGCCAGGCTGGTCTCAAACTCCTGACCTCATGTGATCCGCCTGCCTCAGGCTCCCAAAGTGCTGGGATTATAGGTGTGAGCCACTGTGCCCAGCCTAGGTTATCTAATTTGTTGGAATACAATTGTTCATAGTATTCCCTTATAATCCTTTCTGTGTCTCTAAGTTCAGTGCAATGTCCCCTCTTTCATCTCTGATTTTAATAATTGAGTTTTCTGGATATTTTTCTTGGACAGTATAGCTAAAGCTTTGTCAATTTTTTTACCTTTTTGAAGAACTAACTTTTAGGTTTGTTGATTTTTTTTTCTATTTTTTTCTCCCCCATTTCATTTATTTCTATTCACCTTTATTACTTTCTTCCTTTGGCTTGCTTTGGATTTAATTTGCTCTTCTTTTCTAATTTCTTAAAGTGGAAGGTTGGGTCATTGATTTGAGATCTTTTTTCCCTTTTAATATAGGCATTTACAGCTATAATTTTCCCCTGTAAGCACTGTTTTTGTTGCATCCCATAAGATTTGGTATGATGTGTTTTGTTTTCATTCACATCAAAGACTTTGCTAATATCTCTTATTTCTTCTTTGACCTATCGGTTGTCTAATTTCTACATATTTGTGAATTTCCCAAATTTTCTTCTGTTGTTGATTTCTATTTCCACTGTGGTTAGAGGACATACTTTGTATGATCTCAGTCCTCTTAAAATTAGAGAGTTGTTTTCTGGCCTAATACAGGGTCCATCCTGTGAAAGATTCACGCACATTTGAAAAGAATGTGCTCACGCCTGTAATCCCAGCGCTTGGGGAGGCCAAGGTGGGTGAATCATGAGGTCAGGAGTTCGAGACAAGCCTAGCCAACATGGTGAAATGCTGTCTCTACTAAAAATACAAAAGATTAGCTGGGCGTGGCAGTGGGCACCTGTAATCCCAGCTACTTGGGAGTCTGAGGCAGGAGAATCGCTTGAACCCAGGAGGCAGAGGTTGCAGTGAGCCGAGATCGCGCCACTGCACTCTAGCCTGGGCGACAGAGCCAGACACTGTCTTGGAAAAAAAAAAAAGAAAAGAATGTGTATTTTGCTGGTGTTGTGTGGAGTTTTCTGTGGATATCTGTCACATCTATTTGGCTTATAGTGTTATTCAAATCTTCTGTTTCCTTGTGGATCTTCTACTTAGTTTTTATATTCATCATTGAAAGTGGGATATTGAAATCTTCAACTACTATTGTTGAATTGTTTATTTAACTTTTCAATTCTGACATCTTTTTCTTCATATATTTTGGAACTCTGTTGAGAGGTGCATATATATTTTTTAATTTTTTTTTTTTTTTTTTTGAGACAGCGTCTCGCTCTGTCGCCCAGGCTGGAGTGCAGTGGCCGGATCTCAGCTCACTGCAACCTCCGCCTCCCGGGTTCACGCCATACTCCTGCCTCAGCCTCCCAAGCAGCTGGGACTACAGGCGCCAGCCACCTCGCCCGGCTAGTTTTTTGTATTTTTTAGTGGAGACGGGGTTTCACCGGGTTAGCCAGGATGGTCTCGATCTCCTGACCTCGTGATCCACCCGTCTCGGCCTCCCAAAGTGCTGGGATTACAGGCTTGAGCCACCGCACCCGGCCGAGAGGTGCATATATATTTGAAATTTTTTTGATTGACTCTTTTATCATAAAATTTCTATTTTTTTCCTCTAGGAAAAATTTCGTCATATATTAGCATAATATAGTATAATTTATTTGTATTTTTTATCTGATATTAGTATTTCTATTCCAGTTCTCTTTTGGTTATTGTTTATATGGTGTATCTTTTTCCCTTCTTTTGCTTTCAGACTGTTTCTATCTTTGAATCTACGTCGTTCCTTATAAAGAACATATAGTGCTATGATTTTTAAAATTCATTCTGCCAATATCTGTCTTTTAATGGAGTGTTTAAGTGTTAATCTTGAGGATCCTATGTATATGATGAGTTACTTTTTTTTGCTGTTTTCAAGATTCTTTGTCTATGGCTTTTGACAGTTTGATTTTGAAGTGTCTAGGTGTGGATATTTTGAATTTATTCCACTTGGAGTTTGTTGAGCTTCGTGGATGTGTAAATTCATGTTTTTCATCAAATCTGTTAAGTATTGAGTCCTTATGTCTTCAAGTACTTTTTTTCCCCCTTTCTCTTTCTTGCCTCTTTCTGGTACTTCAGTTATGCATATTAACACCTGACGGTGTCCCACACAAGTCTTTGAGGATCTGTTCATTTTCCTTCATTCTTTTTCTTTCTGTTTCTGAGATTGGATAACCACAGTTGGCCTATCTTCAAGTTTCCTAATTCTCTCTTCTTCCTGCTCACACCTTTCCTGATGTTCCTCTTGCAAATTTTTCATGTTAATGCCAGGATTTCTAATTGATTTTTAAAAATAAATTATATATATATATTTTTGTTTTGTTTTGTTTTTTTTTTTTGAGACGGAGTCTCGCTCTGTCACCTAGGCTGGAGTACAGTGGTGTGATCTCAGCTCACTGCAACCTCCAACTCCCAGGTTCAGGCGATTCTCCTGCCTCAGCCTCCCGAGTAGCTGGGATTATAGGTGCGTGCCACCACAACTGGCTAATTTTTGTAATTTTTGGTAGAGACGGGGTTTCACCATGTTGGACAGGCTGTTCTCGAACTCCTGACCTTGTGATCTGCCCACCTTGGCCTCCCAAAGTGCTGGGATTACAGGCATGAGCCACCGCGCTCAGTCAATCTTTGTATTTTTAGTAGAGACAGGGTTTCACCATGTTGGCCAGGCTGTTCTTGAACTCCTGAACTCAAGTGGTCCACCTGCCTCAGCCTCTCAAAAGTGCTGGGATTACAGGCGTGAGCCATTGCACCTGGCCAGGTTCTTTAGAGATGTTTTCCTTCATTTTTTTAGACATGGTTTTCAAATATATATTTGAATATATTTAAAATAACTGGGCCGGGCACAGTGGCTCATGCCGTAATCCCCAGCACTTTGGGAGGCCAAGGCGGAAGGATCACCTGAGGTCAGGAGTTTGAGACCAGTCTGGCCAACATGGTGAAACTCTGTCTCTACTAAAAATACAGAAATTAGCTGGGCATGGTGGCGGGCGCCTATAATCCCATCTGCTCGGAAGCTAAGGCACAAGAATTGCTTGAACCCAAAGCACAGAGGTTGCAGTGAGCCTCTGCCTCCCAAAGTGCTAGGGTTACAGGCATGAGCCACCATGCCCTGCCCAAACTAGACATTTTAAATAATATAATATGGCAACCTGGAAATCAGATTCTCCACCCTCCCCAGGTTTGTTTTGATGGTGCTGTTGTTTTTGTTCGTTTGTTTATTGACTCTTCTGAACTCTGTTTTCTTTGTCAGGCGAGGCCACTGAAGTCCCTGCTCAGTTAGTTTAATGGTCAGCTGATGATGAACAGAGATTTTTCTTAAACAACTGGAGCCAGCAAGTCTCCCAGTCCTTGCCAAGGGCTCCGTGTGAGTGTTGGAGCATGCCTTCAATATGAAGCCAGGTAGTCGACAACTCTGCCTTGGTGTTGTCTTTCTGCTTTTCAGAAAGATTGAAAAATGTGGCCTTTATTTAGAGACCATGTGTGCAACTAAAAATGAAGTGTTTTTTTAACCGAGGAATGAGGGAAACTAGCTGTCTCTGCTGCCTTCATTTTATAGGTGAAGAAACTGAGGTTTAGAGAAGTTCAGTGATTTACCCAGGGACATCCAAGCAGTAGGTAGTGGTGCTAGGATTAAAATCAGGCAGCCTGACCCTAAATCCTGTACCTGAGCATAAATCACCATGGGTAGTGATGCTAGGATTAAAATCAGGCAGCCTGGCTGGGCGTGGTGGCTCACGCCTGTAATCCAGCACTTTGGGAGGCCAAGACAGGTGGATCATGAGGTCAGGAGATTGAGACCATGCTGGCCAACATGGTGAAACCCCGTCTCTACTAAAAATACAAACAAATTAACTGGGCATGGTGGCATATGCCTGTAGTCCCAGCTACTTGGGAGGCTGAGGCAGGAGAATCGCTTGAACCCGGGAGGCAGAGGTTACAGTGAGCCGAGATTGTGCCACTGCACTCCAGCCTGGTGACAGAGCAAGACTCTGTCTCTAAATAAATAAATAAAACCTGACCCTAAATCCCTTTGCCTTGCACAACAGGAAACTGAGGTTCAGAGAAGGTAAAGAACTCTGAGGTCATGTAGCTGCTAGTGCAGATTCGTCTGGCCCCAGAGCTCATTCTCTCCCCCTTAGTTGCCCCAAACCATCTATCTTACCCTGGTGGGCCACCAGGAGGAGTGACAAAAAATAGACCTGAATGTTTAAGCTGAAAACACCTAGAAGAGGCCAATTTAGATACCTAAGTAAAGTGCCCTTTAAACAACCAGGACAACAGTAAATGTCTGAAGGTCAGCAAATGAACCAAAATGCTAGATAATCAGAAAGAGAGCTATTAAGGAACAAACACTGTGGAACTTGCTTGTATACTGGAGCAGGATTAAGGGACCGGTTAGGGCAAGGCTGTGAATTGCCATTAAGAAATCAGTATTAAAAGTTGCTGTCTTGAGTGGGACTCTAAGTATCTTTTGTTTGTTTTTCCCACTAATCTCCCAGACTCCCAGGCCCTTCCAACCAGTCAGGAGGTTAGTATTAGTCCCTTTTACCCCCATACATCCCTGGGGTGGGGTTAGGCCCAGTTAAACCCAGGCCTCAAGGTTCCATTGAACCCACCTAAGGTCTGTGGGAAGAGACCTCAGTGCCTGCCTTGATTCACCTATTTCTTTTCTTTGTCAGCTCTTGTTTTTCTTCACCATGGATTATCCTCAAGCTGAGTTAATTGAGTCCTGAATAAGTAAGGGCATGTTGTAGTTCCAAATTCAGGACAAGTTTTCTATTTGACTAGAGGTCCTTTTCATGTTGCTCACAGAGGAGACACTCAAGAGGGGGTATCAATGGAATTGCAGTTTGATAACTAAACAGAAGCACAGTTGAAACTCTGGTGACTAATACAGCCCCATTCACACCTACCCAAAGACAATCCACTGCTCTGTCTGTGGTTTGAGTTGATCACAAAAAAATACAGATTTGCTTCCAGCAGCTAAAGTAATTTTAGCTTTATCAAATGGTGTATGTTTGGGTTTCTGGAGTTAAAAAAAACTCATGGTTGGACCTTGGGCACCCATAGGAAGCCGCCTATCTGTTTTCACCCTTGCTGCTAGGACTCTCCTCATTGCTGTTAGCACACAGTGGGTTTCTACTGCTAAGAACTCTCTCCTCCACCCTGCCTGGCACCCTAAAAAATGACCTGTGCTGATATCTTCTCTCCCCTGCTCCCCATACATACCACAGGTGCAGGAACAGCTCCCGCTCTGCCTTTGTCCTGCACTTTGAACTTTTTTCAGGCTTCCCCACTGCTCTTTCTTTGACTTCATACCTGGGTTCTTTTTCTGTACAAGGTTAACAGATATATCATGAGAATACTAGATTCCATTTAACTTTTTAAATTTTAATTAAATAGAGGTAATTATAGATTCACATCAGGTTGTAAGAAATAATACAGAGAGATACAATGTGTCTTTTATCCATAATTTCCTTCCAATGGTAACATCTTACAAAACTCTAGTATGTGCAATATTACAACCAGGAAATTGATGGTACAATCCACAGATCTTGATCAGATTTCCTTCCTGTCTTACATGTACTCCTGTGTGTGTGTGTGTGTGTGTGTGTGTGTGCACGTGCATCATCTCTCATGTTGCCTTTTTGTAACATAATCTATTGCCCTTTCCTTTCCTCCTCCACCCCCTGGCCCTAACCCCTGCCAATCACTAAGCTATACTCTCTCACACTAATTTTGTGGTTTCAAGAACGTTATGTAAATAAATTCATAACATACATAATTCTTTGGGATTGGCTTTTTCACTTGAAATCCATCCAGGTTTTTGTGTGTGTCCATGGTTTGCTCCCTTTTTATTGCTGGGTAGTAGTCCAACATCTAGATGCACTAGTTTGTTTAACCATTTGCCCACTGAGACATATGGGTTGTTTCCAAGGCCTATTATAAATAATGCTGCTGTGGACATTTGTATATAGGGCTTTGTGTGAACATAAAATATGTTTTTATGTTTCTGGGATAAGTACCCAAGAGTGAAATTGCTGGTTTTTGTGGTAATTGCATGTTTAGTTTTATAAGAAACTTCCAAAATGTTCTCTAGAGTGGCTATACCCACCAGCAATGTATGAGTGATTCAGTTTTTCTGCATCCTTATCAGCAATTGATATGGTCATTATTTTAAATTTTAATCATTCTGATAGGTGTGTAGTAAAATTTCATTGAAGTTATTTAATTTTAAAAACGATCTGTACTTTTCATCTTTTGTTACTGAATATTTGTGCAGCTTTTATATTTTTATTTTTCAGAAACATTTTAATTACTGAATAACTGTGTAACATGTTAGAAAAATCCAAGTAGTATTTCACATAATTCCATTTCACTTGCCTGTCCATACTTTTTCAGTATGCCAAGAATTCTGTCTATGCATACTTTTGACATATGACTTGATGTCAAGTTTCACTTGATGAAACCTTTTTGATAATTGTCAGCTCAAAAGTTAACACAACATATACTTCATGAAAATGGAGTTATTTGTCTATTCTGGGCCTGTTACAAAGAGAATTGCTTCATCCACATACCAATTATGTTTCTATATTTATAAAATATATTTCTAATCTAAAAATTAATTAAGACTATGAAAAAATAGACCCCTGGCTGTTTCTTTCTTTTTTTGTTGTTGAGACAGAGTCTCAGTCACCCAGGCTGGAGTGCAGTGGCGCCATCTCGGCTCACTGCAACCTCCACCTCCACCTCCTGGGTTCAAGCGATTCTTGTGTCTCAGTCTCCCAAGTAGTTGGAATTACAGGCATACAATATCATGCCTGGCTAATTTTTGTATTTTTAGTAGATATGGGGTTTTACTGTGTTGGCCAGGCTGGTCTCAAACTCCTAGCCTTAAGTGATCTGCCCACCTCAACCTCCCAAAGTGCTGGAATTACAGGTGTGAGTCACTGTGCCCAGCCAACCTGGCTGTTTCTTTTCCAGCCCTCCTAGAATGAGAATTCATGTAGGCCATCTGCCCTACTCTGATCTGCAAGCTGCCTCCCTCATTCCTTGACTCCCTGCCACCCACGTCCCCTCCTGTCTTCAGGACATCATACTCGCACCTGGGGAAAAAGGGGAAGTAAAAAGGGAGGCTCAGTGTCCCTGGGTCTGCTTTGTCTGTGAGAGAAATCTGACATTGTTAGCAGAAAACTAACATATCTTCTTAGAAAAAAGTAGGAAGCCAGTTGCCTGGATACAGTCAGGAATACATATCACTGGATCTGTGGGTGACCTGTAGTTACTTTGTCCCTATTTGAGTTTCCTGAGTGTTAAGAGGAAAATGAAGCAGAGCTAACAAATACCTCCTACCTGCTTGGGCTTTCTCTGCTGGTCCTCTGTGTGTGTGTGCATCACTCACCTACACATATGCAAAATAGCTTAGTGTAATAACCCTGCAATAAACATCAATCCTTGTAGATTCCCGGGGAGTTCCAGTTGGATTTGCTAGCAAAGCAACTTCCATAAAGACTATAAATAGCAGACATGTGCCTCTGTAAGCAGTGCAGGTATTTTTTTTTTAATAGGGGATTCTCATGTTACCAGGACATCACAGATTACTGAATAATTTATTTAATGGTAGATTATATGGGCTTCACTCTTTGCCAGTGAGCTCATACCCAAATGTCTAAAGGAGATAAGGTGAGCAAAAGCTAGATGTCAGGCTTGGGTGAGCTGTTTATTTATTTTTATTAGATATGTATAACTATTGTAGCCATTTATATTTTACTTAATATTATCTCAGGTGCAAAGGTCATATATACAATAGTGTCACTACTTTATTATTGACATTTAGCTAACTCCTAACAATGCATATCGCACACAGCATGAGAAATACAGAATAGAATAATAAATAACCTCTGTTGCACTTGATTTTAACAAAGGACTGTGATATATAGGAGTATGTTTGTTCTCTATGAAAGTATAGGGAAACGAGGGGACAAAATTCAATAAAAGGATGTTAGATTTGAAAATAGAGATAAGAAAAAATGATCTAAATGTGTGTTTTTCTGTGAACTATTGTTATAATCTTTTCAATGACTTAGAGTAAAAAAAAAAAATCGCTTTTATAAGCTTACAGATCTTAGACATTTTACCTTTAGCTATATACAATTCTTAGGTGTGCAGAGGTACCCTGGAAGACTGACATACTTTTCTGTCAAATGTAATTTTAATGAATATGAAATTTATTTACAAAGGAAATTTAAATTTGGCAATAGAAAGATGTCAAAAGATTTAAAGAGGCACATAACAGGAAATTCATGTGGCCAGTTAACATAGTAAAAGATGCTTGGTTTTGTTTAGTAATCAGGGAAGTGCAAATTAAACTCACAGTGAAATGTTACTCACTATCCAGCCACCTGATCAGCTGAAGTTTTAAAGTTTGACAATAACAAGTGCTATTGAGGATGGAATATAGTGAGAACTGCTGCTGTTGGGAGTTTGTTTTTATTTATTTTTTGAGTCAGGGTCTTGCTCTGTCACCCAGCCTGGAGTGTGGTGGCACAATCACGGCTCACTGCAGCCTCCACCTTCCAAGTAGCTGGGACTACAGGCATGTACCACCACACCCAGCTATTTTTTTTCTTTTTTTGTAGACATGGGGTCCCACTGTAGTGTTCAAGCTGGACTTGAATTCCTGGGCTCAAGCGATCCTCCCACCTCAGCCTCCTAAAGTGCTGAGATTACAGGTATGGTCACCGCACCCAGCCTGCTTTTGGGAGTTTAAATTGAAGCAAAGTTCTGGAAAATAGTTGCCATTCTCTACTAATGTTAAAGATTCACACACACTATTCACAAGTGGAGAAATTCTGTTGTGGGAAAATGCCACTGAGGCAGGTGTACATGCAGATGCTGTGGACCAGGATGTATACAAGAATGTGTAGAGAAGCAGTGTTTGTAATAGCCCCAAGCTGGAACCAAACCAAATGCTGGCCTGTCATAGAAAGCATAAGAATTAGAGCCACTTACAACAGCATGGTTGGAGTAAATAAATATAATGTTGAAGAAAAGAAGCAAGACACAAATACTCAGAGTCAGGGTCCATTGATATAAAGCTTATAAACGAGCAAAGCTAAACTACATTGTTTAGGGATGCACATAGAGATAGTAAAACTCTAGAGAAAAGTAAGGAAACTGTTATAATAAAAGTGAGGATGGTGGTTACTTTTAGAGGAGAAAAAGAATTGTGACCAAGCTTACTCTGAGACTTCTGCACTCTGGAAATGTTCTATTTCTTGACCTGACTGTGGTTTCCTGGGTTTTTACTTCATCATCATTCACTGAACTGGATCTTTACATCCATAGTTTGTGGATGTACGTTATGTTCCACGCACACATACATACACACACACACGATGCTTTCTAGTCATACTACTAAATACTAAAAGATCAAAATCTAAAAAAAGAAACTCCCTAATTCAATTTAGTACCTTTAAAAAATGAACTTTAAGTATTCAATTCAGTTGAATGAACATTTAAAACAACAAGCCAAATCTATGCACGGCTGTGCATCCGAATTCTGCAGAGTTGTGCTGGAAGGACAGCCAGAGGAGAGGAAGGAGCACCGGCTGGCTCCCAGGCGAGGGCTGCTTCCCAGCCAGCTCTGCTCTTCTGCATCTCTCTCCCCCAGGCAGTTCTCTACGATTGGTTTCTCATCTGTAGAGCGGCCCAGACTGGATCTGCTCCTCTGAGAGTCTCCTAATATATTACTGGGAGTTCTCTGTTGGAACTTTGCCATTTTTAAAATGTAAAGTTCTTTTCATTTGGACAAGAATCTAAAGAATATAAGCATATTTGGGGTCCTCCCTATGTCCACCTTTGAGTGTACAGTGCCAGCCTTGCTCAGTGTTCACAATCACAATGCAACCTACAGGCGCTATTTTAATTGCCAGTTGTCAACTGTTAATTGCCAATCAGAAGAAAACACAGGTGGCCTTAGTGAGTAGAGTATGTATTTGCCAAGTGAGCTCACAGAAGGCCCACAACCAGTGTTTCCTAGGAGTTTGAAGAGACGATGCTACATGAGATTTAAGTCGTGAGACAATGCAGGTATGAGGCATGCCCCGCTCGGAGAACCGACTCAGTGCCTCAGTTACCAAGCAAGGAGCAATTTGACTCCACAAAATCACACTATCTGTCTCATTAATGTTAACTTGAGTTTTATTGGTTTTATATTTGATTTGTCAAATCGTGAACTTATTTTGATTTTGTAGTTGTAGAAAACGTACAAGGGATGTGCACCCAATTTTATGTTTGTGTACATCCAACTAGCAATCTTTATAAAAGTCGTTTATGTCCACACTGGGAATCACCCACTTTTTTTTCTTGAGAAAGCAGTGCGCATCACTCAAATTTTAGCCATGCTGAAATTTGTGACCTACAGACACTCCTGGGATTTGTTTCTATTTTAGGAGTCGAGCCCTTTCCAAAGCAGGCGGCTGGGGGCATCCCCGGTGCTGCCTGGGACTCCATCCCCTTTAATCTGTGGCAGTGACTCAGGTGATACTGCCCACAGGGAGATTCTGGGCGGTGTCAGGAGACACTGTTAATGGTCACAAGCAGAGGAAGTGCATAGTCACAGAGGCTGGGGCGCTGCTAAACACCCTGCAATGCATAGGACAGCCCCCAGAACAAAGAGCTAACGAGGGAACGGAACCCCCGATTCTGTTCTCCCACTTCGACTTCCCTAAGAAGAAAATCTCCTCTATGTCTGTTCCCAGTGAATCAGGGAAAGGCCGCGGTTTTTTTTTTTACAACTTACCTTTCTCAACACTTGTTTCCTTTAATACAGCAGAATCAGACAAAAGCAAAAATCATCCCTCAGGTGTGAAAAGGTTCATTGCCTGACTGGCTTGGTTGAAGAGCGGAGGGTGGGGTGGATGTCAGCTATTATTTTTTGGAGGCAACCTTATTCCTGGTCCACCGTCTACACAGAGTGATTCTTCTATCCTGGCGCCTGATGTCTGTAGCTGGTCCCTGGAGGGGATGTGCTGCAAAGTGATTCCCAGGGGAGCGAACATCTCCTCCAGAATAAATTATTGAAAACAATATTTAACCGGAAATGTTCATGAGAGCTTCAGACAGACTGAAGTGGTTTCAGATCATCTGAGAGAGCTGACTGTGGCTGTCTACGTGCCTGCCAGGGCTGCTGGGGAGCCCTTTGCTATCTATGTCCATCGTTCACGGGGCTGTGGAGTATGTGATTCTTGTATTTGTTCCTATAGATTGCGCTGTTTGTGCCTGGGTCCTGTCTTCTCGTCTCCATCAGATATTTAACTCCTCGAGTCCTTGAGAATAGAGGCTTCTGTGTCATTTGTTGTCACTGTGTGCCATCCAGCATACTCAGCAAGGTGGCCAGCTCTGTTGTCATCACTGTCAACAAACTAGGAAAAACCACCATGTAAAAAAAGTAGCCCAGGAAGATTACGGGCAATGATTTCCTAGACACTTCGCCGCCACAGGCTTCAGCCTTCCTCACTGTGATTCTAGTGACCAGAATCCAGTCACAGCCAGCCTCTGTCTCTGATTTGGAAGCATTAGAATCTACAGCTTTCTCCTGATAAGAGAATAGCCCTTAAGCTCCAGAACCAAAAAAAGGAATGTGCTCTTGCTCACCGGGACTGGGTGACTGCCTGAGGTAAAGATGGGGTAGGAGGCGTCATCTCTCCCTACGCCATCCTCCCCTCCTACCCCACTAGCACAAGGTCTCAGAGACCACTAAAGACTTCGCCCGCCCCTGACACCCACTGACACATGGCAATTTCTGACCCTAACTGGATGCTTCACACCCTCTGACCATCACCATTCCCTCCCCATCCCTCTTCCGCAGGGCACACCCTGAACTCTTTATAAAAGAAAAAAGAAAGAGGGCATCATGCCTTTAGCACAACACAGATGCCCTGGAGTGTGGCACACAGGGCCTTTGTTCCTAGCCTGGACCCTAGGGGTGGCTCAGATCCCACTTCTGGGAGGAGGGGGCAGCTAGTGGAGGAAGAAACAAGACCTGAGGGGCACAGGCATCCCCTCAGCACTAACAGCCTATACCTCTTCTCCCTGTGCCAGTCTCTGATCGACACCCTCTCCCTCCTCTGGTCTTTGAGGCCACTCCCTCCTCCAGACCCCTGGGCCCTGCACACACGGGGAACTGGGTGAGGTCCTAGGAGTAAGCCGTGTGGCTCAAGGCAGCTCATTGGAATAGGAATTCAAACTGTGGCCAAAGAAGAAAGAAAAATGGGAGGCCAGAGAAGCTGAGTATCAGGTATGGGGATGAGGCTGGGCCACAAAAAGGAAGGCCCTTCTAGGGGTCAGAGGCTGGAAGGGTGCCAAGCAGAGCAAATGATGCTGTAGAAGACTGGTTAGCAGAAATGGTACAGGCAAAGTCCGTGAGCAAACCAGACTGGGGTCTGCTAGTATGTAATCTTGGTGATGTCTTAGCTCTGGGATGGAGATAATCCTTCAAGTCCATCTTAGGTGTTAAATTGATGGTGTTCAGACTTGGTTTGGGGAAGGGAAAGAGTAGTTGTGATTACACTAACCTTACCCAAATACAGCATGGCCCAGTACCCAATTCAGGACTCAGAGGGCAAGCCAGACCCTGCCCTAGTCAAATAATGCAGCAAGCCTCTGGCTCAGTGGTGAGGAATAGCTAAATGTGGCCCCTACACCTGGGGTGAACCGGAGCCTAACTTTAGCTTCATACGAGCATATGCAAAATGCGCGGCCAGCTGCCCCTGCAGCCTCGCCCAGGGCCACTTCTCTTTTACATCCTGCACCTGTGGGGATTTGCATGTTTGGCCAGCTCACTAGCCAGTTCTGAGGCTGAGAACATCCTAGACTCTCAAAAGGGATTCCTTGTTCCCTTGGCAACCAGCTCCTCCCTCCCCTCCCACCCTAGAGGCAAAGCCTTGCTTTCTGCATTTCTACCCTTGTGGGTGGGTCCCATGGAGGGGAGCAGCCTCGCAGAGGAGGCCTAAAGTTTTGAGCAGAGTAAAGGGCAGCGACACTTACTTGCGCCTTTGAGAAGGGAAACAAACAGCTTAGGAGCCGCGGTCCGGTCTGCCAGCTCCTGTTTCCCCCTCCTCTTGGCTGCCGGCCTTTTGTTCTTGTCATGGTTCATTAGCTCCCTAAACAGAGGTTGATTAAAGAAAATAAAAGGAGAAAAATGGGGAAATTAATTGCACTGGTGAAAGGTCTAATGGGGAAGGAAGTTAAAACCAATTGTCTTGAGATTTTAATTATCCCATCTGCTCTCTGGCCCTTTGATGGTGCATAACCAGAATGAAATGTTAATTTGGGCACCAAACATATTTTACACCCACTTCCCAGTGAGTTCACTGGTCTTCTATTTGAAAGCTAGTGAACCCAGGCATCAGGATGCGCCACTGGGACCTGTGCACTGGGTGATGCCAGGCAGATGGGAGGACAGGAGGCCCTGCCTGTGAGGACTATGGAGTAGGGGCTATGGAGCAGTGTGTGTGATGCTTCCTTGGCACGATGGAAAGATACAGGGTTGGGTTGCAGGAGTGAAGAGAATAGGAGAGAAAAAGAAGCCTCTCTTTCTATGTCACTCCCTGAAAGAATGCAGAGTCGTGATGTCTAGCCTTAGAGGGACTGGTACATTTTTGAGGAATATCAAGAAACAGATATGAGCAGTGCAAAGAGGCCAAACAGTAAAGCCCCAAGTGCCCCTCTGGCAAGAGGAGCAGACCTTGCTGCCAGGAAATCTAGAGTTCCCTGCTAGTGGCCTCTCTCCTTTCACCTGATTTATTCTTCCTCTTCACTGGACTATGTCACTTAAAAGAAAATGCAAAGATGCGCTGCACAGTTCCAGCAAGAGTCTCCACGGCTCCACTAAAGTCAGATGGACTCTAACCTATAGGAAATATCCAAACAGATGGGAAAAGAAGAAATAAATCCCTTCTGAGTAAGCAGCCACTAAATTAAACTCGATTAGTCTGTAGGATGTGTGGCAGATTGCTTGCCCCCATTTGAAGTCCAATTTCTGGCCAGGCACAGTAGTTCACACCTGTAATCCCAGCACTTTAGGAGTCTGAGGCAGGAGGATAACTTGAGGCCAAGAGTTCAAGACCAGCCTGGTCAACAGAGCAAGACCCCTTTCTCAATCAATCAATCAATCAGTCAATCAAATGAAGTCCAATTCCTGTTCTGCCCACAATGGGTCATCAAAACCACTGGCTCTTCAGGTGAGCCCACTGGCTCGCTCTTAAGGGGGGGACTATTGATGTCACAGGCCTGAAACCATTCTACTAGTAGATATCATAATAACGCCAGTTGAGATCCTACCCAGAAGTCAAGTCTATCCCATTTAACACAATACCCAGACCCACATGCCTTTGGTATATAGGTGGTATATATAGCTGGGAACGTGGAGATACAACTCATGCCACTCTCGTCGGTTTCCCACCCTTAGTGCTGTGCAATACACTAGTCCTCCCTTATTTTAACTAGTCTTCACTTCATTCAAAGGGGGACTACTGTGTTGTATGACATCCAAGATCCTCAGTAGATGCCTGAAACCTTGGGTAGTACCAAACCCTACATATACTGTTTCTCCCTATGCATATATACCCATGATGAAGTTTAATTTACAAATTAGACACAGTAAGAGATTAGTTACAACAACTAATAATAAAATAGAACAATTATAATGCTATGCTGTAATGAGTTATGTGAATGGGGGTTCTTTCTGTCTCAAAACATCTAATTGTATCGTATTCACCTATTTGCAGACCATGGTTGACCATGGGTAACTGAAACTATAGAAAGTGCAACTGAGGCTAAGAGGGGACTGCTATAGAAGGCAACCCTCAGCAGTGTGGGCTGCTGGTGGGAAAGCTGGGAACAGCACAGGCACCAGAGTGTACAAAACCACCTCCACATTAAGACCGTTATTTAAGTCTGCCCAGGAGCGTGAGGAATTGACATGGTCCTCTCTGTTGAACCCCAGCATTAAACCACTTTCCCTACGAACACCATGTTCATTCCTAACATCTCTGGCCTCAAGAGGAAGGAGTACACTGTCACTCTCTCGGATATTTTTTCCACATATAATGCTGCAACATAAAGCACTGAACAATAGGAGAACTGCTAGAAATAACAGTTTCCCTGATGCAACCCAGAGAAGAGAGTTGGTGCTTTTCTTTTGTATGGACCTGGGGTAAGCTTGGAGAAGTAGAGGAAATGACCTTGTTATTCTCTGCTAAGATGGATTTTCCAGGGAGTTATAAAATCTAAACGATAATCAGCTGGCACACAAGGAGCACCTGTGTGGAAGAGACTGCGACCCAGTGAGTGCTCTTGTAGGCAGCAGATTTGGGTCTCTGGATGCGGTGGACTGAGACACAGAATGCGTCTGACTGGCAGAGAAAAGTGAAAAGGACAATCCAAGAATGACAACGTGGAGGAGAAAAACCCAAAGAAATATACCTTCAAATGACCATCTCTCTTTGGAAACCAGAAAAGTGAGTGGATCATACTGTTTAGTCCCAAATGGCATGGCTTTGTCCCCTAGCCCCTGGATATGGAGAAGACATGGGGCTATGCCAACATGGAAAAGCCAAGGAAAGGAATATTTCACATTTATATGGCATTTTACAGCTGCTTTCCCAACACGTTTGTGCTTGATGTTCACAGCCACATCTGAAGTAGACAAGAATTATCTTCATTTCACAGATGAAAAAATAGTCTATGAGAGGCTAAATGACTTCCTGAAAGCCACACTCTTTTTACATGGCAGAGCTGGGATTAGAACCTGAGTGTTCTAACTTTAAATTCTGGGCTCTTTCAGTGATGTCAGTGGCCTTTCTTTCTTTCCCTTTCTTTCTCTTTCTCCCTCCCTTCCTTCCTTCCTTCCTTCCTTCCTTTCTTTCTTTCTTTCTTTCTTCTCCTTTTTTTCTTTCCCTTTCTTCCTTCCTTTCTTTCTTTCCCTTTCCTTCTTTCCTTCTTTCTTTCTTTTTTTTTCTTTCTTTCTTTCTTTCTTTCTTTCTTCTTTCTCTTTCTCTCTCTGTCTCTCTCTCTCTCTCTCTTTCTCCTTCCTTCCTTCCCTCTTTTTTTTCTTTTTTCAGATGGAGTCTCACTCTATCGCCCAGGCTGGAGTACAGTAGTGCAATCTCAGCTCACTGCAACCTCCGCCTCCCAGGTTCAAGTGATTCTCATGCCTCAGCCTCCTAAGTAGCTGGGATTACAGGCATGCGCCACCATGCCTAGCTAATTTTCTCTATTTTTAGTAGAGATGGGGTTTCACTGTGTCGGCCAGGTTGGTCTCAAACTCCTGGCTTCAAGTGATCCTCCTACCTCGGCCTCCCAAAGCGTTGGGATTACAAGCATGAGCCACCACACCTGGTGCTATGTCAGTGATTTTTAAACTGTGTACCCAACAGAACATCCTCAGAGAGGGAAAGGATACTGGCTTCCCTGATCACTCAGATGAGAGCAGCTATCTTACTTGCCTTATGTATTAAAAATTTTAGTATATAAGACTTTGTTTGTTAAAAAAAGGAGGGTTAAAATAAGTTGGCAAGTCACTGCACTCTGCCATGATCCCTACACTGGGGAGTGGGGAGTGTTCAGCTATAACACAAGGAACAAGTACAAGCAAGGAAAGGAGTGGAGACACCAGCCCCATGGGTGTGGCCATTTCCCAGTGAACTCCCAGCAAGCGCATGCTCCGCACTTCAGGTTCTCTCTTAGATGTGGAAAGGAAGAGCTGAGGGCTGTCAATTTGGGGATGTTCTTCCTGGACTGACTTCATGGGATGCTGCCTGGTCAACTCCATGAATCTTGTCCAGGCAAATCTAAAGCCCTCAGCGGACTGACTCAGCCCGCCCAAGCTTCATCAGCTGCTGCAGCCCAGTGCCTGGTAAGCAGTGCTTCCAGGCTCCTCCCAACCTGGCCTCCAATGAGATGCACACTCACCCTACGGATTGGCCTATGTTGGCACATCATCTGTTCATAGTGCAAGGCCATTCAGGGTGTCACTCCCACCAGCCTGAGTCCTAAGACCTCCCAACAGTTTGTCCTTTTCTTCCAGTCTCTTCTTTCCATATGGCTCTGCCTGCTTCCCAAATGCTATTCCGGTCTTTGCTGATTCTGGCTTCCCTGAGCTGTTTAGAAACAGCCTCCTACCTTACCCTAGCTTCCCGGCCAGCAAATATTCTGGCTTATTGAGGGTCTCCTGGTGCTGTGAAGAGTCAGGGCAAATCATTTAATGTTTGGCTTTGTCTCTTTATCCTGGACTGTTAAAAAGCTGCCTGCTACAGAGAAAAGACTTGTCTGAAGTCGGCCTCTCTGATCATCATGGCTGATGGGCCTAAATAAATCCCTTTGTTCAGATTTTATAAAGGACGTATGACTTGGGTTTTGTTATTCATTTTCACATCTGTCTTTGTAAACTGTGTGTGACACAAAAAAATCACACAGACCTGGGTTCAAATCCCAGCTTTGTACTTACTAACTATATGATCTTGGACAAGCTACTCAAGCTTTCTGATCTCCTTTTTCCTCACTTATACAAAGAGATAGTACTGTCTACTGCTCAGGGTTGTTCTTGTTTTTAATGGAGAATAAATGAGATAAAGAATCCTCTATAGTGCTTGGCACAGAGTCAGAGTTCAGTAGACACTAGTTTCTCCTTCATCCTTAGGATAAAACCCAAAACTTATCCACATTTCCCCAAAACCTGGTAGAGTGGCTGTCACATAATATATTCTCAGTGAATATTCATTGCTAGTGTGAAAGAATGAGGCAGTAAATCAAGAGGGCATGTATGAAACTGATAGGACTGGCCCCAGGAGGAGGTACCAAAAGTTGTTCCATAAGGCAAACAACAGTATTAGAGAAATCAGAAATGTTCTCTAAAGAGAATCAAATGTTACAAAATGTACATATAAGGATGTTTATTGTTGTGCTCTTCTTTAAAGATTTATTGACTAATTAATTGTTTGAGACAGAGTCTTGCTCTGTCACCCAGGCTGGAGTGCAGTGATGCGATCTTGGCTCACTGCCACCTCTGCCTCCTGGGTTCAAGCGATTCTTCTGCCTCAGCCTCCTGAGTAGCTGGGACTACAGTCGTGTACCACCATGCCCAGCTAATTTTTTGTATTTTTGGTAGAGACAGGGTTTCACCATGTTGGCCAGGCTGGTCTTGAACTCCTGACCTCAAGTGATCCATCTACCTTGGCCTCCCAAAGTGCTGGGATTACAGGCGTGAGCCACCATCTCTGGCCTGTTGTGTTCTTTATCATAGTGAAGTTACTGAAATAACCTAAATGTCGAACAAAGGGGGCTGATTGGGTAAATCAAAGTGCCTTAATACCATAAAATATCATGTATCTATTTTAAAAATATAAATTTATAAGTATTATCGTATAAAGATACTTAAAACTTTTTTTTTTCTCTCTGAGATGGAGTTTTACTCTTGTTGCCCAGGCTGGAGTGCAGTGGCGCTATCTTGGCTCACTGCAACCTCCGCCTTCCGGTTTCAAGCGATTCTCCTGCCTAGCCTCCCGAGTAGCTGGGACTACAGGCACATGCCACCATGCCCAGCTAATTTTTTGTATTTTTTAATAGAGATGGGGTTTCACCATGTTGGCCAGGATGGTCTCGATCTCTTGACCTTGTGATCCGCCTGCCTCGGTCTCCCAAAGTGCTGGGATTACAGGCGTAAGCAATGGCACTCGGCTAAAACATATGTTTAAATGAAATGGTGTGTTATAAAATTGCATGTACTCACTCTTTTAAAATTATTTATCTGTCTTTCAAACGAAAAAAGTGCCTGGAAAAATATTAGCTGGCAATGGCTATGTCTGGTGGGTGGGAGGGTAGTAATTTTTACTTCATATATGATACTTTCAATATTGTTTGAAAAGTTTTTTAAATGAGCATCATTTTTATAATCAGAAAAATGTAGCTTTTGGGGGGCTGGGTGTGGTGGCTCATACCTATAATCCTAGCACTTTGGGAGGCCAAGGAGAGTGTATCACTTGAGGTCAGGAGTTTGAGACCAGCCTGGACAACATGGTGAAACCCCATCTCTACCAAGCATATAAAAATTAGCCAGACATGGTGGTGGGCACCTGTAATCCCAGCTATTTGGGAAGCTAAGGCAGGAGAATCACTTGAACCCAGGAGGCGGAGGTTGCAGTGAGCTGAGGTCGCGCCACTGCACTCCAGCCTGGGCAACAGAATGAGACTCTGTCTCAAAACAAAAGCAAACCAAAACACATAAAGGGGTATAACAATTAGTGTGTATATATTTTTTGGTTATAAATGTCAATACCTACCTTAAATTCATTTATACTCAAAGGTAAATGTATTTGGAAGGCTAAGAGGACTGCAGGAAGGTCAAGGTGTGGCTGCACCTCAGAAGAGCTGGAAATGGATCTGGCATGCTGCTGTTATGCACCCTCTCTCTGCAGCTCTGGGTGTGGGTATCAGTTCTTCAACTACAGGCCAGCTTCTTCCACCTGGCGGGAAATGCCATCCCGATGACTTCAGAGCTGCTAACCCCGCCACAAAGAGACAATGAGCACTGCTCTCTGGTCCCTAGGTCATCAATTCCAAGCATGCATTGCACTGTCCCTACTTGGGTCAGATGTCCATCCCTTACCCAGTCTCAGGCTCTACAGCTGGCCCACTGTGTGGTCCACTCCCAACCGTGGGTCCATCACTGTGGGCCAGGAGGCAGAGTCGTGTAAGAACTGTATTAATGGCTTGAGAAATAACTGTTTCCTCTCCCCCTGCACTCTTCTGCTGTGAGCTCCTATTTCCTTGGAGATAGGAAGAGAGGATAGGAAGTTCTCAGCCTGTTGGCTTAGTTTCCATCTTCAGAGGAGGGCCAAGGAAGACTGGAAGTAGGAAACTGGGCAGGCTTGGATCAAGAGTTGTTAACATCAGAAACAATGGTGAGCTTCCCTGACAGGTTCCTGTGCCGATGCAAAGTCAATTCATCTGAGTTCTCATGGAGCTCACAGCTCAACCCAAGAGATGAATGCTGGATACAGCAGCCTTCATTGTCATTCCTTTACCTCTCTTCCTGGGCACCTTCCATCACTTCCCTATAAGCAAGAAGAAATGTGTCTTCTAAACGATGAAGGGTTATCTTTCATCAAACGCCACAGAGCTCAAGAAAACATTCATCGGCTTCTATTTCTCTGTGCACTCTCTGCTTCATTTACTTACTTAGGAGATGGTAATTTAATTTTTTCCCAAAATAGAATGACTATGTCTGAAAACCACTTTTAAATACAGTAGGACCTCATGACATCATAGCTCATGGTTAGAATTCAATTTGGAATAAGTCATGACGTTGGAATGGGATCACTGCACTGGGAGCCCCTGATGGTCAGGAGCTATGTTTTAGCCATCGCCCAACTCCAGCATCGAGTGCAGTCCTGCTCCCTGATACACACTCAGAAGTTAAAGGCACTCAAAAATCCTATGGTTCATTCTTTTTTAAAAATTTAATTTTTAAAATTTGACACATAACAACTATATATTCATGGAGTACATAGTGGTGTTTTCATACATATAATGTGTAGTAATCAAGTCAGGGTAATTAGCATATTCATCATCTCAAACATTTATTATTTCTTTGTGTTGGGAACATTCAATATCCTCTTTCTAGCTATTTGAAACTATACATTATTGTTAAATATGGTCATTCTACAGTGGTATAGAACACTAGAACTTATTGCTCCTCTCTATCTGTGATTCTGTATTCTTTAACAAATCTCTCCCTGTCTCTCCCTTCCTCCTACCCTTACCAGCCTCTAGGATTCTGTTCTACTTTTTCCTTCTATGAAATCACCTTTTTTTTTTAGCTTCCACATACGAGTGAGAACATGTAGTGTTTAACTTTCTATTCCTGGACTATTTCATTTAACATGTCTTCCAGTTCTATGTTGCTGCAAATGACAAGATTTCATTCTTTTTTATGGCTGAATAGTATTCCCTTGTGTAGACATATACCACATTTTCTTTATCCATTCACCTGTTGCTGAACACCGAAGTTGATTCCATATCTTGGCTATTGTGAAAAGTGCAATAAACATAGGGGTGCAGCTACTTCTTCAAAATACTGATTTCCTTGCTCTTGGATAAATGCCCAGTAGATTGTTAGATTGACTACCAGTAGTTCTCTTTGTAGTTGGTTTTTTGTTGGTTTGTTTTTGGAGGAACCCCCATATCGTTCTCCATAGTGGCTGTATTAATTTACATTCCTCTTATACACTGTTGGTGGGAATGTAAACTAATATAGCCACTGTGGAGAATGTTATGGGGGTTCCTCACAAAACAAACAAACAAAAAACCCAACAGTGTATAAGAGTTCCCTTTTCTCCTCATCCTCACCAGCCATTGTCATTTTTTGTCTTTTTGATAACAGCCAGTCTAACTGGAGTGAGATGATACCTCACTGTGGTTTTGATTTGCATTTGCCGGATGATTAGTGATGTTGAGCATTTTTTCATATATTTGTTGGCCACTTGTATATCTTCTATTGAGAAATGTCTGTTCAGTTCATTTGCCCATTTTTAATCAGATTTTTTTTTTCTGCTGAGATGTTTGAGTTCCTTGCATATTCTGGATATTAATCCCCTGTGGAACTAGTAGTTTGCAAATATTTTCTCCCATTATGCAGGTTGTCTTTTCATTCAGTTGATTGTTTCCTTTGCTGTGTGGAAGATAATCCCATTTTAAAATTTTTGCTTTTGTTGCCTGTGCTTTTGAGGTCTTATTTATAAATCTTTTCCCAGAACCAATGCCCTGAAGTGTTTCCCCTGTGTTTTCTCCTAGTAGTTTTATTGTTTTGGGTCTAACATTTAAATCTTTTATCATTTCGAATTGATTTTTATATAATGTGAGAGATGGGAGGTCTAGTTTCATTCTTCGGCATACAAACATCCAGTCTTCCCAGAACTATTTATTGAAGAGACTATCCTTTCCCCAGTGAGTGTTCTTGGCACCTGTGTCAAAAATGAGTTGGCTGTAAATACATGTATTAATTTCTGGGTTCCTTATTCTGTTTCATTAGTCGATATGTCTGTTTTTACACCAATACCATGCGCCTTTGGTTACTAGAGCCTTGTAATATTTTGAAGTCAGGTAGTGTGATGCTTCCAGTTTTGTTCTTTTTGCTCAGGGATTGCTTTGACTATAGAGTTATTTTTTGATTTCACACAAATTTTAGGAGTATTTTTTCTAATTCTGTGAAAAATGATGTTGGTATTTTGATAAGAATTACATTGCATCTGTAGATTGCTTGGAGTAGTATTGTCATTTTAACAATATCAATTCATTTGGTTCATGAGCACGAGATGTCCTTCCATTTGTTTGTATCCTCTTCAATTTCTTTCATCAGCGTTTTGCAGTTTCCTTTGTTAGAAGTCTTTTGCCTCCTTGGTTAAATTTATTCCTAGGTATTCTTTTTCATAGCTATTATAAATGGGGTTGCCTTCTTGAGTTCTTTTTCAACTAGTTTGTTGTTTGTGTTTAAAAAATGCTACTGCTTTTTGTATGTTGATTTTGTATCCTGCAACTCTGCTGAATTTATCAGTTGTAAGAGTTTTTTAGTAGACTCTATGTTTTTCTACATATTAGATAATGTCAAACAGGGATGATTAGGTGTTTCTTTGGGTTTCTGTTAATTTTTTTTTTTTTTTGGTCTATTAAGGATGTCACACATTTCTCCAAATCTTCTGTTTCTGCAGTAAAACATTTTCAGAGATATGTTCTTCCTCTGAGTTTTTGGGATGATGTTCCCTTTATCTTGTTCCATAGATTTTCCCACACATAATTCATTTTTTACCTCTCTACTCATCCTTGACCAAGGTACAATCTATTCTTCTGCTAACAGAGAGGCTACTTGAACTACCTGGGTTTGCACTTGCCTAAGACTGACAGCTTTCCTAGGGAGCAGGACTTACAGTTCTAAAACTAGGACAATCCTAGGCAAACTAGAATGGTTAGTCACCCTAGGGGTAATTACCAACATGAAAGGCGGTAAGAGAGAGGGAATTTGGGAAAGAAGGGAAGACCTGAGAAATTATGGACTTTCAACCCAACTCTAGTTTTATGGTTTTTCTTTCCATTTTAATAACTGAGGTTCCTGCACATAGACTCACCCGTGATATTTGAACTCAGAAATTCTTCAGGTTAATTGTTCTTTCAACCTATACATAATTGTCCACGTTTCACCCCTCAGTACCAGCCCATTATAAATATTTTTCCTAGTTTCTAGCCTTTGTTCATCTAATTTGATGGCATTGTAAGTGACTGCTTTGAATCTCCCTCTGCACCAACACACAGCAGTGATAACATAACATATAAAAGAGAATTTAAAAGTCATAGCCATGCCCCAAAAATGAGATACACATGTCCATGGACCTGGAACAGACTCAAAATGCAAAACAATGAGTAGAGGGCCTGCTGAGCTCTGGATCTCAGAGTAGGTAATAGCAGATGTGAATTTGACTTCTGTGGGTAGATAGGCTCCACAGGATAAAAGGGCTCCACATGAAGCAGGGGAACCAGAGCCATGCTCAGGGCCTGCACCCAGAAGCCAGGGCAGGGTTTTCCTGGCTAGGGAGAGGAGGCCAGGAAATCTGTTGCCAACCACTGCCTGGAGTGTAGCTTAGTGCCTAGAGTGGACTCAAGCACAGCCCCATAAAGAGGATGCACACAGAGAGAGAAAAAAAATAGAGAGGCAGTGGTAAACCTTCTGCCCATGATGACCTTAGAAACTCGATCTTAAAACACATGAGGAAATCTTACACCAAGAAAGATAGCTAATAAAATCAATAATTGCAATATGAGTTTTTCTAGAAAGACACAAAATTTTAAATGTTAAAAAGACTTGAAAATATGTATATTTAAAATCCTTGAAGAGATGGGTAAAGAAATTACATCCTTAAAAGAGATATAGGCCACTAAATCAGGCAGAAATAAAATAAGCACAGGTAGTTTTAAAAATTAAAAACCACAGAGAAGAAAAATGCAGCCATTGACAGGGGGCAGGGGGCCACTCAATGGGATAGATTCTAGACTAAACAGAGTTGAAGAGATAATTAACAAATTGGAACAAGGAATTCATCCAGACAGTAACAGTGTCAAAGGGGCTATTTGAATAAGACAGAGAATGACAGGCACTGTGGTTATGGGTTCGGGGCTCAGGAAAGGCTTGTCAAAGGACACATTTAAGTAGTAGCCTGATTCAGTAAGAACATGAGTCACGTGATGACTAAAATGCCAAAAGCAAGGGCAACAAAAGCCAAAATAGACAAATGGGATCTAATTAAACTAAAGAGCTTCTGCACGGCAAAAGAAACTACCATCACAGTGAACAGGCAACCTACAGAATGAGAGAAAATTTTTGCAATCTACCCATCTGACAAAGGGCTAATATCCAGAATCTACAAAGAACTCAAACAAATTTACAAGAAAAAAAAAAAAAAATCCATCAAAAAGTGGGCAAAGTATATGAA
>NW_012119487.1:9155997-9180991 GCF_000951035.1 Colobus angolensis palliatus
AAAAAAAAAAAAATCCATCAAAAAGTGGGCAAAGTATATGAACAGACACTTCTCAAAAGAAGACATTTATATAGCCAACAAATATATGAAAAAAAAGCTCACCATCACTGATCATTAAAGAAATGCCAATCAAAACCACAATGAGATACTGTCTCACACCAGTGAGAATGGCAATCATTAAAAAGCCAGGAAACAACAGATGCTGGAGAGGATGTGGAGAAATAGGACTGCTTTTATACTTTTGGTGGGAGCGTAAATTAGTTCAACCATTGTGGAAGACAGCGTGGCGATCCCTCAAGGATCTAGAACTAGAAATACCATTTGACCCAGCAATCCCATTACTGTATATATACCCAAAGGATTATAAATCATGCTGCATTAAAGACATATGCACACATACGTTTATTGCGGCACTATTTACAATAGCAAAGACTTGGAACCAACCCAAATGTCCATCAATGATAGACTGGATTAAGAAAATGTGGCACATATACACCATGGAATACTATACAGCCATAAAAAAGGGATGAGTTCATGTCCTTTGCAGGGACATGGATGAAGCTGGAAACCATCATTCTCAGCAAATTATTACAAGGACAGAAAACCAAACACCACATGTTCTCACTCATAGGTGGGAATTGAACAATGAGATCATTTGGACACAGGGCGGGGAACATCACACACTGGGGCCTGTTCTTGGGGGCAGGCGAGCGGGGACGGATAGCATTAGGAGAAATACTTAATGTAAATGCTGAGTTGATGGGTGCACCAAACCAACGTGGCACATATATACCTATGTATCAAACCTGCATGTTGTGCACATGTACCCTAGAACTTAAAGTATAATAATAATAAAAAAAGTCATGTGAATGAAATAAAAATAAATCCATCCATGCATAGGTATTATGCCTTGCATGAAGCTGTTTGAGGATTCGATTAAATAACACAAAGCAGCAAGCCCAGTGCCTGAGACACAGTTAATAACAAATGTTAAGAAACATACTTCCCTTCCTAAGAATCTGAGTTACAGAATGAATTTAGCATTCGATCTCTATACCGAGGAGGCTTATGGCCACCTTGCTGGAGCCCAGCATCATGCTGATGGGACTCAAACTGAGTGATATTCTTTGAATCCTAATAACGGTGGATTTAGCTATTTGTGACAAAGTGGCTGGAACATTGTCAGTTGTCTGTATGCCTGTTTCCTCCTTCTGCTTCTCTCCCTTGAGAACAAATTCTGTTTTCCCTTCTAGCATTAACTAAACAAGCTAGTTACATCCAAAATAGAGATGACATTTTAATACAACCAGGCAGCCTGGACAGGAATTTCTTTGCAAATCCCAATATTCCATCAGTACAGCTCTCAGCATTTCTCCCATTATGTCTTCTGTGGAGCCCAGAAAGAACTCCTGACAGAGGTCAGGAAAGGGGGAAAGACAAAGCCACCCTTTTACTCAGCATGAAGCCTTTTCAACTCATAGGCCCCTGATGAAAACATTCCATAATGAAAAGAACAAAATAAGACAGGCTCACAGTGAACAGCAGCAGAATGTTCCATCGGACAGAGAGCAGCTTCTTGGGATGTGGGAATCTGAGACTGGATTGTATTCAAAGAAAATACCCCCAGAGTGATAGAGTGCAAGTCCTGGAGCTCAGCAACATTCAAAGTTCCATGCTTTGAAGGGGGGTGTTTCCCTGTCAAGGCGTGGGGACGGGGCCGGCTATCCTAGAAACAGAATTAGACTGGGAAATGCAACCAGGTGATGAAGGGCCTTTGGCGTGGCAGTTTCTCTCCTCCTCGAGCAAGGCAGATACAGGCCTCTGTGATGAACCAGAAAAGAGAAGCCAGAGGTGCAGCACTGGTATTTGTTTTTCTAACCAGAAGAGAGAAAACATGTTCCACCCTCTCTGAGTCCTTGGTCAGGAAAAGCTTGTTCTAAGAAGAAGAAAAGGAAGAGGAGGAAGAAACAACCCTCCTTTCTGCAGCTAAACTGGCTTTTGCACTCATCTCCCAGGGGCAAGGCAGGCTAATGACTCTTCCTTCCTGCCTTGGACATTGGGTGGCATCCAGGGGGTTCCCCTGGTCCCTGTGGTCGATCTTCCCTCAGCAGCTCAGTCCTGCCCAAGCTCCAGCACGATTGTCCCACACTAACAAATCTATAAAAAATAAATCTTCTCCTTATTTGAGTTCTTTCCTTGTTTTTTTCCAAAAACTGCCTACCTCACCAAGTATGAATTATTTAAAAGAAAACAATAAAGAACTGAGCGTTTCACCTTTGGCTGAGTTGGAAGGAAATGTTCACACTGGGAATGGGAGAAAATAAGAGGAATTTGTAGGGGCAAATGCTAGGATTTTAATGTCTCCCGCATCCTGTGATGCATATAGTGCCTGATATCTTTTAAAGAAGGGAAAAAAACCTTGTGTTACATTAAAAACAACCAAATTTAAAAACAACTATTTGGGTTGAGGTTAGAGAGATGATGTATTCCACACCAGCAAAATGAGGGTGATACGAGCATAAGCCTGCAACTTTTATCATTGTCTTGGAGGTCCTCACATACACAAAGGTATTCTGTTTTCACTTTGCTTGTCCATCATACGCACATATACAACTTGAAATTCATTTTAATAAGACTTCAGTTCCAGTGGTAGGCAGATAGGAGATACATTAAATAGAAGAAACCTCATATTGAGAGTAGGGCATTGGTCAGTTATTAGCATTTATTAGGCTGGGTCCCTGCATTGTAGTAGGTTCATTATGTCTGTTGATTAAATTAACGCAGGACACTACTGTAATAGCAAGTGGAAATGAATTTGATTCCTTTCCTAAGAGAGTCAATTTGCTGGTACTCCCCAGTCATGCCATAGAACCAGTTGTCCATCCATAGAGACTGCCATAGAATATATGTTTGAATAATTAAGTTGTAGTTTTATGGTTAAATCCTTTTTAAACCTACTTCCTCATTCTCATTAGAAACACTGTACTGATGCATGTTCTTCTGCTTCATTACCTAAGATTTTTGGAATTTACCTGATTTTTATTTATTTTCAAAAATTAATTAATATTTTTTTGAGACAGAGTCCCATTCTGTTGCCCAGGCTGGAGTGCAGGGGCATGATCTCAGTTCAATGTAACCTCTGTCTCCCGAGTTTAAGTGATTCTTGTGCCTCAGCCTCCCAAGTAGCTGGGACTACAGGCAGGCGCCACGGCGCCTGGATAATTTTTGTATTCTAGTAGAGGTGGGTTTTGTCATATTGGCCAGGCTGGTCTCAAACTCCTGACCTCAAGTGATCCACCTGCCTCAGCCTCCCAAAGTATTGAGATTACAGGCGTGAGCCACCATGCCCAGCTTACCTGCTTTTTAAAGCTAACTCCCTTTCCTCATGTGACTCTCCAAAAAACAAAACCCCTTGTGACATCCAGGAGAGTACTCTGAAGGCAGATGTGACTGCAGTAGCTCAATACTCAAAGGGATTTCCAGGTCGCCTACCCTCAGAGCCTCTCTTCCCTATGTCTTTGCCTTAATAAAAAAGGCCTCTGTGAAGTCCTAGAGCTCAAGCACTTCTTTTCATGATTCCTGCAGTGTGAGAGACTTGAAAAATGAGGGCCCAGAAAGGAAATCACCTGTTCAGTTTTATAGAGCAAAATAGCAGTTAAGCCAAACTAGAAACTAGAATTCACTGTTCCCCGAGTCATCTTTTTGAGAAGCACATTTTCAAGTTCAGTTAGAATATATTGAGAAGTATATGTGGGGATTTGCTTTGTATCAGGCTAGTTAAGTGCAATCACATAAGGGGCATATTGAAAAACAATGCAGGGCAGAAGCAAAACATCCACTGTATCTATTGAATTTAGGAAAATTCATTTGAATAGCTAATAACTTGTCGGTAGATGGAAGTTACTCTGCCTCTTCTTGGATGTGACTCTCAGGAATCATCATCAGTAGCCTCCACTCCTTTGTCTCATGAAATCAACAGTGAGTTTAGCAGCAGCTCTCTTGTTATAATTCAGCTAGTTTATTTGTATCTTAATCAGAGTAGATTACTTTTGACCAAACTAGCATCTCTTGACACAATCTACCTTGTATGACTTCTTTCAGTTAATGAGAAATGGTTCCCTCTGATCATTACATGTTTATGCAAAGCTAATTTATCTTGACCAATATTGTTATGCTAATTATATAAGCCCAGTTGTCTCTTCAAACAATTTCTATTACAAGAGCTCTTGAAAGTGCAATGAGAAGAAAGAATAAAATGGAGCAGACATGTAATTAGGGAGATTATGAAAATCCTTTCCCAGGTATTTAAAAATGTATTTTAAGTATAGGAATTTTGGTTTTTGTAGTGTGATGTCTGTATCCTCTTCTGGACCAGGTTTGTACTTCAGTTCCATGGGCTAAAATCTCAGCTGTCTACAGGTGCAAGGAAGAGAATGTAAATGGAAAAAACAGGTAGGGTTCAAGTGCTGTGCATCTGCCATGTGCCTAAGGGCCATGGAGTCCTGGACTAGAGGGAGTGCTTGCTTCATCTGAAGGAGGCCACCCACCTCAGTGCCAGCACTTGATATTATATCATAAGGAAATGAGGCCCAATGCAGCCAGAAAAACCAGAAATCTGAACTAAGTATCCTGATTTTTAAGTGGCTTTACTTTTATTTTTGTAAGTATGAGCTGGGTCAAATACTTTTATCCAAGGGTAGGACCCAGTAGGCTGCCTAAAGAGAGGAAAAAAACCCAAAGTGCTTTTTCCTTCTCCATTCTCACCTCTCAACACAACATTTCTGATGCCAGATTCGGGAGGGGGTGTCCCACATACAGAGCAATTCTCCAGCAGACGCTAACCACCTCTAATTCAATTCTGACACCGTGTACCAGCAGACAGCATCAGATCCCACAGGTTTGGGGCTTGGTCCCATAAGACTGTCCCCACTTCAGATGCCAGTCACAAGACCCAGGTTGTGACCTGTGCTTCTGATCAACCAGCCATAAGCCAGGGTTCCCACAACCTTCTCCTCAGGCTCAATTAATTTGGACTCAGGGCTAAAGGAAGGCACATAACATACGTGACTTGAGAAGAATGGGGATCAGGAGAGGCTGCTGTTCATTTCCACTAAGGATTAACAGGAGAAGAAAGCTCTAAATGGTAGGAGGACAGAGAAAGGCTGGAAAACACTCGAATCTACTGTCCATGGAGATTTGGCAATTTCAGGGCCTTTCAGAGCAGAAGACCAAGCCCAGTACCTGGAATGGGGATCGATCGGGAGAAGGAGCCTGGGAGCCAGGGGAGGAGCAGATTGGCTTGGAGATCAGGCTTGCACACTCTGCCCTGTCCTCTTCCTGGTCAGGTAGAAATGGAGATATCGATATTCTATTAGGCAAAAGTGTGAGCTCGCTTAAAGGGAGTTGAAACAAAACCATGCCAGGCAAATCTATGTAATGTCAAATTGCAGACGGGCATTCAAAGAGATGGGAGGGCCCAGGCCAGGAAATTCAGGGGCCTGGCTTCAAATCCGGTCCAAGTGTGTGAGAGCGCAGGAAAAGGACTGACATTCTCCAGGTCTCTGTCAGCTCTCTGAGAAGACAGAACTTGGACTGGATGAAATATTCATTATCTTAAAAGACAGACAAATTAACTCAAAGCTTAGCAGCTTGAAACAAAGAACTTTGATGACCTCGTGAAGTCTGTAGTTAGGAACCCAGGCACTGTGTGGCCAAGCCCCCTATGTCAGAGTCTCCCTGAGGCTACAGTGGAGGCGTCAGCTGGGCCCATGATCGCTCAGGGCTCCACCTGGCAGGACCAACTTTCTAGCTCACCCAAGTGATTGTTAGGCAGAATTCAATCCCTCTCAGAGACCCAGATTAAGGGTCTCAGTTGGAATAAGGGCCTCAGTTCCTTGCTGGCTGTTGGCTGGAGGCCTCCTCAGTTTCTTGATACCTGGGTCTCTCTATAGGGCAGCTCATAACATCGCGACAGGCTTCAATCGAGCTAGCAAGAGACATTTCTGGTTTCTGGTACTTGGAATCTTGGGAGATGCCACTGCCCCCGAACAAGCAAAAAGCTGAACAAACTGAATAATCAACTCTTCTTAGAACTCTAAGAGAAGTGAGGTCCCAGGGACAACAACTGCCCCAAAATTGGAGAGACAGACAGATGGATACAGAGAATCACAACTTACCTACCAGAGCAGAAATTCATGAGCAGAAATCTCCGTGGGAACTAGTGCCAAGGTAGAAAAATCCAAACTGTAAATGATGAATTACTTTTGGCTCCATGTGGACAAGTCTGAGAGTAAAAAGACTCCAGGGGGACCCAGACATAAAGGGGACTCCATGCACATTTTTGTGAAATTTACCTGCAAAATCTCGACCAGGTTCTCACATTAAATATCAAAGAAAAATGCCCTTATGCTTCTGGCAAAGGGAGGGGGAAAGGAACCATTTTGAAAAGCGCGGAGCATCCTGTTCTTAACAAGGCCTTCCCTCAGGAGAAACTATTCAACCAGAGCCTAAGCCCCTGAGATTTTATCACAACCTACCCGACCTGGGGGAGGGAAATACCCCACTCCAGCAACTCTAGCCATCCTGTCCCACCTAAGGTGCGGAGGAGACAAAGGACTGAGAAGTACGTGTGAGTCAGAGGCATAGATTCACTAAGAGGCTGAGACTAATCACAGGTTCACAGAATGCCTTCCTCACTTCACCACCCCCCATTACTAGAGGTCTGTTTAAAGCAGTTCCTTTTACCCAGTACACCATGACCAGCTAACAAGAACAAATTACAAGTCATACTAAAAGTCAAAAAATACAGTTTAGAGAGACAAAGCAAGCATCAGAACCAAATATGGCAGGGATGTTGGAATTATCAGAATGGGAATTTAAAATATCTATGATCAGTCTATTAAAGGCTCTAATGGAGAAAGCAGACAGCATGCAAGAACAGTTGAGCAATGTAAGCAGAGAGATGAAAATCCTAAGACAGAACCTAAAAGAAATGCTAGAGATCAAAACTACTAAGGCAGATGCAGAATGCCTTTGAAGGTCTTAATAGTAGACTGGACATGGGTGAGGAATTTCTGAGCTTGAGGATACATCAATAGAAATCTCCAAAACTGAAAAGCAAATAGAACACAGACTGGAAACGAAACAAAACAAAACAAAAACAGAATATCCATGTGCTGGTGGAAAACTACAAAAGATATAACACATGCACAATGAGAATACCAGAAAGAGAAAAAAGAGAAAAAGTACAGAAGAATTATTTGAAATAATGACTAAGAATTTCCATGAAACAATGTCAGACACCAAGCGACAGATCCAGGAAGCTTAGAGAACACCAAGAAGGACAAACAAAAAATCCCAGAACTATACCTGGGCATATCATATTCAAACTACAGAAGATCAAAGATATAGAATAGGAGAAGGCAAGCAAGACAGAAGTCAGAGCCTACATGTAATCTGGTCAGGAAAGTAACATTCTGGCCAGGCTCAGTGGCTCACGCCTATAATCCCAGCACTTTGGAAGGAGAAGATAGGAAGATCACTTGAGCCGAGGAGTTTGAGACCAGCCTGGGCAACATAGTGAGACCCCATCTCTCCTAGAATAAAAAGTTAGCACGTTGTGGTGGCACATGCCTGTAGTTCTAGCTACTCTGGAGGCTGAGGCAGAAAGACGGCTTGAGACCAGGAGTTCAAGGCTGCAGTGAGCTGTGATTGCACTATTGCACTCCAGTCTGACCCACAGAGCAAGACTCTGTCTCACAATAAATAAATGTATTAAAAAGTGATATCCCATCACATTTGCCATATTCTGTTCATTAGAATTGACTCACTAAGCCCAGCCCATACCCCGGGGGGGCTATAGGCAACTGCACAAGAGCATGAATACTAGAAGGCGGAAATCATCAGGAGCTATTTTGTTTATGATTTTATTCATTTCAATTTCAATTTAATTTTTTTTAAGAGACAGGTTCTCACTCTGTTGCCCAGGCCAGAGTCCAGGGATGCAATCGTAGCTCCCTGCGGCCTCGAACTCCTGGCTCAAGCAATCCTCCTGCCTCAGTCTAGCTAGGATACAGGCATGTGCCACTATGCAAAGCTAATTTATTTTATTTTATTTTGTCGAGACGGGGTCTGATGATGTTGCCGAGGCTGGTCTCAAACTCCTGCCTCAGCCTCCCAAAGTGTGAGTCATCACATTGGGTTGTCAGGAACTAATTCAGCCGCTGCCTACCTCAAATTATCTCCCACACTCAGCACTCACATTCTGTGAATACTCCTCCCATAGAAGGAGGCTACACATTCAGTTTACAACCCCATCCTCCAAGATTCTCAGCCAAACACCTTCATGGCTCTGACATATTCTACATGTGGAGTTAACAACATGAAAAACAGAGTCAAACAGGAAAATCATGTTATCCAACAGAGTTAGACAGTGAAAAGAAGACATCGCATTTTCTCTATTTCTGTGGCATCTAACATCAGAAGGCAGGGTAGACCAGATAGCTAGCTATCTGTTTATCTATCTATTTATTTTGAGATGGAGTCTTGCTTTGTCGCCCAGGCTCAAATGCAGTGGCGCGATCTCAGCTCACCGCAACCTCTGCCTTCCGGGTCCAAGTGATTCTCTTGCCTCAGCCTCCTGAGTAGCTGGGATTACACGCATCTGCCACCACACTCGGTTAAGTTTTGTATTTTTAGTAGAGACAGGGTTTCACCATGTTGGCCGGGCTGGTCTCAAACTCCTGACCTCAGGTGATCTGCCTCCCTCAGCCTCCCAAGGTGCTGGGATTATAGGCATGAGCCACCATGCTCAGCTCCAGTTATCTTTTTAGAATAGCCATAAAAAATATGTCTTTGTTTAGATCACTTCAGAACCAAATGCTCTGAAGCCAGCCTATCCAGAGAGCCTAGGTTGATCTGAGGCCAGTCCCTGCAATGCAAGGAGGGGTGTCACAACTCAAAGACCACTCCTGAGCTTTCACTTTCTTTCCAAAATAATTGAAGTCAATAGACTGTCCCCAGAGCTTCTGTGAGGTATTCACATTTTCTCTGGAGTGACATGACTTTTTTTTTTTTTTTTTTTTGAGACGGAGTCTCGCTCTGTCACCCAAACTGGAGTGCAGTGGTCGGATCTCAGCTCACTGCAAGCTCCACCTTTCGGGTTCACACCATTCTCCTGCCTCAGCCTCCCGAGTAGCTGGGACTATAGGCGCCCGCCACCTCGCCCGGCTAGTTTTTTGTATTTTTTAGTAGAGACGGGGTTTCACCTGGTTAGCCAGGATGATCTCGATCTCCTGACCTTGTGATCCACCCGTCTCGGCCTCCCAAAGTGCTGGGATTACAGGCTTGAGCCACCGCACCCGGCCAACATGACTTTCTTAAGACATCTAAGGCATGTACATATTATACCATGGCCTGGCTAAATCTGAAGAATGACAGAGGTCTCCAAACCCTGAGGACTGTTGGGTTGATTTGAATTAAATGAGATACCCCCTTTCCGCAGAAAATGGAAATTAACATGGCTATCTCTATCCATTACACAAGCCTTTTGTAAAACAATCATGGTTTCTTTCTTAAAATCTGTTTTAAACAGTTGGAAGTCCATATTTCCTTCACTAATAGTCCTTTAAATTGTGGTCATAAACCATTTTTTCAAGACTCAGAGAGCTCTTCTCACTTGGAAAGCCATCACACACATTCATCAGTTTGGAATCTGCAGCAAAACTGAGCCTCTTCAGCCTCTTACCTGTGGATAAAAAGGCTGAGATCCATGTTTCTACTTACAATTTCTAATTTTGAGAGCCCCTGAGCAATACATTTTGATCTTGTGAGATTTTAACTGGTCCCTTTCAATTTTCTTTTCTCCATACTTAAGAATCTAAGGCTTACAGATACCTTGATTCTCAACTTTCAAAGCTTTTTATATGTACTTTCTTATTTGTTCTCTCAAACCTTACAAAAAGAGGCATTAGTTCTTTTGCAAAATGTAACATGCATAAAGTATGTGGACTTGGCATCAGATGAGCTGGTTTAAAATCTTAGACCCACCACTCACCAGCACCCAGACTTCGGGCAAGTTACTTAACCTCTCGGGGACTCCGGGAGTCCTCATCTGTCAAATGGGGCTACCCACACCTATCTCACAGAATTGTTTTGAGGACTAAATTCTGCACATATATCTATATAAAGCATTCAGCATGGTGCATAGAACTAGTTAACAAATGTTGGTTTCTTTTAAAGTTATGGAGAAACAAATGGAGATCCTGGGAGTGTCTCCAAATGTTCAGCCATATAGGAACAAGAAGGGAATGGAATCCTGAATCTAGATCATCAGTCTTCATTGTAGTTACTTCACTCATCCCTTTTGCAAGTTATCACCTAAACATCCTGGTTCACCACTTCAAGAAACTCTACATAAGCTGAGCCTGAAATGCCACAAAAGATATGCCATTCCTGTGACCTCAAATAAGAACAGGTTCGCTCTTGATTTGTCCAGGTAAAAAGAGCATTACAAGTGATAGATGCAGAAATGCTTATATACCTCCTTTTTGAGTTTATATTAGGTTTTACATTTTAGCCTCTACATCTGAATGAATGAAAAGTGAGCATATATAACAGTGGGAAATAGGTTTTTCTGTGGAGGCTCCTAATAAATAGCTCCCATAGACGATTCACAAACCAGGTGTATAGTTGGAAATTCTTCTCCTTTACTTCTTGAATAGTGCGAGATTGGTTCAGGCTGTCCAGAAGCAGCTTTGAGGTATAAGCAATGACGTGGACATTCACTACACCCTGAAGCCTGGCTATAAGGGGCAGAGGACTGAAGGAGGCAAAAAGAAGTTCAAAAGTAGGGGCAGATACCTGACCCAAGGGCCCAGGGCCTGTCTCTGGGAATGCCTTGCCCATTTCATTAGATATGAGGGAGAGTCACAAAGCAGACTGGCCCAGTGGGTCCTCTTGGCCACTGAAGGATTATAAAGATCTTTACCAGTTATAAAATAAAAGGGATGAATGCTGATTATTCAACAATGTTAAATACTCAGCTTTGAAAGGAGGGGTTGCATGGCATGGTCAATCTCATCTGTCCCTTCTTTCTCTTTGAGTTCTTGCCTCTAGCACTCAGCTCCACCTGCAGTTTTCCCTCCTCTCTGGGACTCTCTCTGCCCTCCCTCATGAGTGAATTGCTGCCCTCTTGGTCTCCTAGTTATGGAAGCACCTCCTAAATGCATCCAAGAACTCACTAGAAAACACAACCAAGATTACAAAAGAGACTCTTTCTTTCTTTTCTTTTTGTTTTTTTGAGACGGAGTCTCGCTCTGTCACCAGGCTAGAGTGCAGTGGCACAATCTCGGCTTACTGCAACCTCCACCTCCCAGATTCAAGTGATTCTCCTGCCTCAGCCTCCCAACTAGCTGGGACTACAGGCACGTGCCACTATGACCAGCTAATTTTTTTGTATTTTTAGTAAAGACAGGGTTTCACCATGTTGGCCAGGATGATCTGGATCTCTTGACCTTGTGATCCACCCACCTTGGCCTCCCAAAGTGCTGGGATTATAGGTGTGAGCCACCGCACCCGGCCAAAAGAGACTATTTCAAGCAAAGCAAGTCTTTCGGAGCTCAGAGAAGCAGCTTGGCCAAGATAATGCACATCTGCTCCCATACAGGCCAAACAGACACAGCTTCTTGGGGAGTTTCTTTCCTTGAACTCAACATGATCCCTGAGACCCAGCCCAGAAGTCTTCCTTTTCAGTCAGTAGGTGCTCTAGGAGCATCCCATCTGCTTCCTCCTTTTGTACTTCTCCCTGCCTTTCACAGCGGCTGCTCCAGGCAATCTCACCAACTTCCCGTGGTTATGGAGATAGCTGGGATCTCTGGATGGAGATTGTGGATTCCTTGTGCAAATGGAGGACATTAACATAAAGGACATGTTAAGATTAATTTTTTAATCTTGCTATTAAATATCTTCTGGTATCATCTGGGATTATGGTGGTATTTTGTAGGGAAAAAAATCCCCAGATAAATGCCATATAAATTAATACTCTGGATATATAATACCCCTACAGCTTAATTTTTCTGTTAGGTAGTGAGTCCTATATCTTGCCATTTTTTCATTTTCTCAGTCATCGTTCCTGTCTGTGTAGAATAATCAGTAGGCAAAAGCTCAAGGAAGGGAGAATCCAACCTAATGGAACCACAACGAAATATTGTGTCATTTACTACCCTTCCCCTCCAATCTCCTCTCCAGCCTTTTATATGTCTTGAGGGTTAGTTTTTATATAAAACTATTAAAATGTATGCTTAATATGTTATATACATCTATACTGGATTTAAAAAAAAAAACATGATGAAGAGATTCCTCTCCCTCTACTTCTACCTGCCCGCCTGGCCCACTCCCCAAATCTCTTGGGTTGACAGAGTTGGCAGCAGAGGCCTGATCTGGAGTCCAGGCTGAACCACCCCCGAGAGGGAAAACCCAAGAAAGCATCTACAGGCCAGGCGCCGTGGCTCACGCCTGTAATCCCAGCACTTTGGGAGGGTAAGGCAGGCGGATCATGAGGTCAGGAGATTGAGACCATCCTGGCTAACACGGTGAAACCCCATCTCTACTAAAAATACAAAAAAAAATTAGCCGGGCGTGGTGGCGGGCACCTCTAGTCCCAGCTACTCGGGAGGCTGAGGCAGGAGAATGCCATGAACCTGGGAGGCGGAGCTTGTAGTGAACCAAGATGGCGCCACTGGACTCCAGCCTGAGAGACAGAGCAGGACTCCCTCTCCAAAAAAAAAAAAAAAAAGCACCTACACAGCACTCTTCTGTGCAAAACACAGCCCACGGCAGGTTTCCCATTGTCAGAACTGACTCCCCAATGCAAGCTCCTCTGCACTCCTCACCTGTCATTAAGGGCGTCATTTCCACAGTGAACGTTCTTACAAGTCAGCCCTTCTATGAAGCTTCTTTACAATATACCCCTCCCTGTTCTTTCTCTTCTACCTGGCAACAGAAGACATTTTCTCTTCTCTTTGAGCACACTGGCATTACATGCAGCCCCTGGGGAAATTCTCCAGAGAAACAGATTCTTGCTTTAATTCCTGACCTACTCACACAACAGAGCCCATGGCAGGAAGGCCCCATTCTTGGCCTAGTGAGCTGAGGTGTTGCCACCCACTAAGCACAGCTGCTCTGCTAATTTTAGACCTCTCTGAGAAGTCACCTGACTTCAAGGCACTTGGAGACACACATCACACCCTGTCTCAGGAGGTGGTCTGGGGTGGGGCTCACTCTGCTTTCAACACCCATAACACCTTGTAACCTACAAAAGTGACCTTTTTTTTGGAGGCTCTCCTCAATAAATGATAAAAATAGATGACAACACTCAATGAGCCGTGAAACTGAAATTTGTTTCCACCTTAGGTCTAGTCAGCTGCCTGATCTTTACCAGGCACCGCCTCGTATTCCACACATCCACAGCTAACCCTTGGTGAGTGCTGCCTGGGGCAATTTTAGTCACCCAAGCTAGGACCCTCAGGGCAACCCTGACTACTTTCCCTCTCTCTCCAGTCACTAAATCTTAAACTGAAAACTATTTTATCTCCTAAATAGTGTTTGCAGACTTCCCCTTCATTCTGTCCTATTTCAGGTTCTCTTCAGCATCTCCCCACACACTGCAGCAGTTTGCCCACAGTCGCCCTGCCTTCCATCTCATCCTCAAAGTCTAGCATCTATGGTGGTCTTTCTAAAACCATGTTTGTGGGCTGGGCACGGTGGCTCAAACCTGTAATCCCAGCACTTTGGGAGGCCGAGGTGGGCGGATCACCTGAGGTCAGAAGTTCAAGACCAGCCTGGCCAACATGGTGAAACCCTGTCTCTACTAAATATACAAAAATTAGCTGGGCATGGTGGTGGGTGCCTATAATCCCAGCTAATTGGGAGGCTGAGGCAGGATAATTGCTTGAACCCCGGAGGCAGAGTTTGCAGTGAGCCGAGATCGTGCCATTGTGCTCCAGCCTGGGCAACAAGAGCGAAACTTCCTGTAAAAAAAAAAAAAAAGATGTTTGTATCTCACTTAAACCCCTTCAAGGCATCCTGTCAGGTTCTCCACCCTATCTGCTCACTAGAATCACGTGAGTGCTTAAAAAAAAAATCAGTTCCTGCTTCCATTCCCAGAGATTCTGATTTAAGTGGACTGGATGGGAGAAAGCAACCATATTTCTTTTTAAAATTCCCCAGGAAATCCTAATGTGCAAACATGGTTGAGAACCCCTGACCTGCAGGATAAAGTCCAGGCTCCTTCCTGTGGCACCCAAGATGCTCCCTGACTGGACCCTTGGCCACCCTCCCTGGCCAGCCTCACTCCTGGCCAGTCCATGCCTTTATGTGCTAGCAACACTGAACTGCTTGCAGCTCCCAGCATTGCTTATGCTGTTCCCGCTGTCTGAAGTGCCAACCAACATCACCTTCTACAGGAAGCCATTCCTGACTACTTTCCCTCACCTCCAGGTGCCCTGTGAAACTTCGGATGTGTCTCTATTACTGAACATTCGCATGATTTTATGATGTCCATCTTTCTTAAGCAAAAGAGAGACATTTATTTATACAGGGATAGTTCACAGAGCCCAAAGCTGCCAAAACTATAGCTGGGCCTCTCAAGCACTCGAACCCTGAATTAGAAAGGTCTCAGGTACCAAGGTGCTTTCTTTCAGTCATTCTCTCTCAGTGGGTTACGTGGCTTCTGGTGTCTGTTCATTGCTTTTGGATCTCCTTGGCAGACAACATTCTCTACCTCTGTGTACCTGGGTGGGCCAAAAATGGGCACTTCACAAAGGCTGAGTCAACTCCTGAAGGCCATGTTCTCACTTCCAGCGATACTGACCAGGATCCTGGTTGTCAATTCTAAAGTCCCTGAAGAGAGAATCTTATTGGCCCAGGGGTTCACCCTTATCCATCAGCTGTGGCCAAATAGGGTTGCTGCATAAGAGGCAAGTCTTGAAAAAAAATAGAGAAGAGTCATAGGATTAGTAGAGAACCTAAAAGGGTGATAACTATGCCCCGAGAGTCAAGGGATTCTTGAAATATGTGATAACCATGTGTAGGTCAGCAATAGAGACTGAGGGCTGGGTGAGCCCAGAGGAGGAAACCATAGTCGTCTTCCGTGTCAGGGAAGTCTGCACAGGGAAGTTGGCACTGGGCCAGGCGTAAGGGAAAACAAAGGGCAAATGGCAGTATCAGCAAGATACCGAAAATTATGCTTGTATGTGAAAGTGCAAGAAATGGACTGAAATGGTGGCAAGATACTGGGATCGGCCGATGGGCCTAAGTTTGGTTCAGACTATAACAGTCTTTAAGTGACAGATTAAAAGTCTGGTCTTCACTGCTCAAGAGGGGGTTCCTCTTAGAGGACCTCAATCACTCAAGTAAGGAGAAGGGGGAGTCAGCAGATCCAGGGAGAGGCCCTTCGGGTCTAAGTTAAAGCAATGAGTCACTTCTTACTACTTAACAATGCAAAAAGCACTTTGCGGCCGGGCACTGTACTTTCACGCCTGTAAGTTCAGCACTTTGGGAGGCCGAGGCGGGTAGATTACCTGAGGTTAGGAGTTTGAGACCAGCTTGGCCAACATGGTGAAACCCTACCTCTATGAAAATACAAAAAATTAGCTGGGTGTGGTGGTGTACACCTGTAGTCCCAGCTTCTCAGGAGGCTGAGGTGTGAGAATTGCTTGAATCTAGGAGGCAGAGGCTGCAGTGAGCAAAGATCATGCCACTGAACTCCAGCCTGGGTGACAGAGCAAGACTCTGTCTCAGAAAAAAAAAAAAAAAAAAAAAGGGGCACTTTGCCTGTGATACTTCCCCTAATCCTCACAGTATCGTAGTGTGGGGGAGAGCTGGCTTTTATTTTACCCAGATTACTGAAGAGGAAAATGTGGTTCAGTCTGGTTATCCAACTTGCCTAAGATCACATAACTAACTGGCAGAAGCATGACTTGAATATAGATTCTGAAGTCTAATTCTGAAGTCTATTCTCATTCCAGGGCACTGGGCTACCCAACAATGGAAAGCTCAAGCTAAAACTGCCTTGAGTTATAATATAGAGAAAGACTGAATAATGCCGGACATTTTATTTTTATTTATTTATTTTGGTGAGATGGAGATTTACTCTTGTTGCCCAGGCTGGAGTGCAATGGCGTGATCTCGGCTCACCACATCCTCCGCCTCCCAGGTTCAAGCGATTCTCCTGCCTCAGCCTCCCGAGTAGCTGGGATTATAGGCATGTGCCACCACGCCCGGCTAATTTTGTATTTTCAGTAGAGACGGGATTTCACCGTGTAACCCAGACTGATCTCAAACTCCTGACCTCAGGTGATCCTCCCACCTTGGCCTCCCAAAGTGCAGGGATTACAGGCATGAGCCACTGCACCCGGCGAAAAAATATTTTTACTATTGACTAATGACATAGAAAAATGCTCATGATATGATACTGAGTGGTGGAGAAAAGATTGACTATCAGACTACATAAGCATTGTGGTGCTAATCTTAAAAAGTGTATTCTGTGCTCATCTGTCCTGCGGACAGTGGTCAGGCTTCAGCCCCAGCCCTGAGAATGGCCCCCTCTGAAAATCTTCCTTCTTTTCAGCTATGCTTTGCAACCATGGCACATTCTTTGGGGTTATTCAATCATAGGGATGAAAATTTTAGTGACTGCCTCGTACCATGAATTATAGCAATTTTAGGTCATAAGATAACTCTCATGTTCTACTATAAATAGGGCTGGGCTTTCATTACTAGATACACACTAACAATTAACAATAAACAGTAGTTTTTCATAAATGGATACTGAGAAAATATTACAACCCTGAGTTTCACAATCTTGGCTAAAAGAATTGTATAATTATCTGATGTATTTTGGACTGTTGAAATATATACTTTGTATTGCTCAATGATGGAACATTTTTCTTTATAAGTATTTTGTAAAAGAATCCCTTATTTTTACATATATTCAACTGAAAGGTTAAAAAAAAATTAACCCATAGTTAGTGAAGGTGAAGGCAGTTTGGCAATACCTACCAAAGTTGTAAATATACATGCCCTTTCACCTAGTAATTTCATTGCTAGGTATTGTTCATATATAATAAAATGTATGTGCAATGTATAAGAATACATAGTGTATTTATAATAGCAAAACACCTCAAAGCATCTTAAATACATCTGAAAAATGGATTTGTTAAGTCAGTCATGATACAACCATTCAATGGAATCCCCTGCAACTGCTATAAAGAATGAGGTAGATACAGAGGTTCTAATATGAAAATATGACCAAGACATTGCAAGTGAAAAAACAAGATGGAGAACAATATGTGCAGCCTGCCTTTATTTGTGTGTGTGTTTTTTTAAGTGAAATTATACTTCTATGTGCATAGAAAGATTCTGGAAGAATACTATTTGGCTATTTGACCACGAGAATATATAATTTTTATAATTAAAAAACATGTATTACTCTCACTTAAAATTAATACAATTTTATGGTAGACTATTTAGAAGACATAGAAGTGTATAATAGGCAAGGCATGGTGGCTCATGCCTATAATCTCAGCACTTTGGGAGGCTGAGGCAGGAGGATCGCTTGAGTCTAAGAGTTTGAGACCAGCCTGGGCACCATAGTGAGACCCCTGTCTCTACACAAAATATAAAAAGTATCTGGGCATGGTGGTGCACAACTGTGGTCCCAGATACTCAGGAGGCTGAGGTCAGAGGATTGCTTGAGCTGGGAGGTTGAGGCTGCCGTGAGCCATGATTGCACCATTGCACTCAGCCTTGGCAACAGAGTGAGACCCTGTCTAAAAGAAAAAAAAAAAGAAGAGTATAATGGTAAAAATGAGAATTACCCAGCTAAAAATAGGAATTACCCAAAAACAATTTGATGTTTTTCCTCTGGTATTTGTTCCGATGCACATACACTTGCATCCGCCCAAGGGGTTCACCTTGCCCGATGTCTGGACAGAGCTTGTTCATCAAGACAGGAATTGCAATAGAGACAGAGTAACTCACGCAGAGCCGGCTGTGCAGGAGACCAGAGTTTTATTATTACTCAAATCAGTCTCCCGAGCATTTGGGGAGTAAAGCTTTTAAGGATAACTTGGTAGGTAGGGGAGCCAGTGAGCCAGGAGTGCTGACTGGTCAGAGATGAAATCATAGGGAGTGGAAGCTGTCTTCTTGCACTGAGTCAGTTCCTGGGTGAGGGCCACAAGATTAGATGAGCCAGTTTATCGATCCGGGTGGTGCCAGTTGATCCATCAAAGCTAGGCCTGCAAAATATCTCAAGACCTGATCTTAGGAGCAGTTTAGGGAGGGTCAGAGTCTTGTAGCCTCCAGCTACATGACTCCTAAACCATTATTTCTAATCCTGTGGCTAATGTTAATCTAGTCCCCAGGCAAGAAGGAGGTCTGCTTTGGGAAAGGGCTGTTACTGTCTTTGTTAAATTATAAACTGCAAACTTTCTCCCAAAGTTAGTTCGGCCTATGCCCAGGAATGAACAAAGACAGCTTGGAGGTTAGAAGCAAGATGGAGTCGGTTAAGTTAGATCCCTTCCACCGTCTTAGTCATAATTTTGCAAAGGCGGCTTCACATTGTCCAGGAGACAGGGGTAAGAAGTAGTCTGGGCCAGGTGCGGTGGCTCATGCTTGTAATCCTAGCACTTTGGGAGGCTGAAGTGGGCGAATCACTTGAGGTCAGGAGTTCGAGACCAGCCTGGCCAACGTGGTGAAACCCTGTCCCTACTAAAAACACAAAAATTAGCCACGTGTGGTGGTGTATGCCTGTAATTCCAGCTACTCGGGAGGCTGAGGCAGGAGAATTGCTTCAACCTGGGAGGCCGAAGTTGGAGGTTGCAGTGAGCCAAGATCCCGCTACTGCACTCCAGCCTGGGTGGCAGAGTGAAATGCTGTCTCAAAACAAAACAAAACAAAACAAAACAAAGTGGTTTGGGTAAACCACTGAGCACATTTCAAAGACTGCCAGTGGTGGGCCTCTTAAAGGAAACAAACACTCCTAAATAAACTGTGCTTCTTTCATAAAGAAGCATGGGCTTTTCTGAGCTACTAGTTGGTTTGTTTACTTGCTGGCTTCTTCGTTTTTGTTTTGTTTTGTTTTGCTTTGAGTTGTGAGTCAAGTCCAGATATTACCGTATTGTACACATATCTATTCAAGTGATAGGTTTTAAATTATCATGCTAATATGATAAATTTGTAAAATAACTTCATTATCACAACAGCTACCAAAGAATTATTCAAACCAATTCAACAACTATTCTTTTGGAAAACTAAATATTTGAACAAGGAGAGTTTCTCTGTTAAAGTTTCTTTCATAAAGAAACTAAAGCTAAAAACCAGTATTATATAAAATAGAGAATCCCTTCAAAGTAGAAACAAAGCCAGTCTGCCTCTGCCATCATTACACTCAGCACAGTACTGCGATGCTGACAGTCATGTCGGAGAAGGGCAAATGGAGGGAGCTACACAGGAAAGGAAGAAAGTCGTGTTGAGAGATGATATTATTATATATTTATGAAGCCCAAGAGGCAAGAGGTGATAAGGAGCTCTGGAGTACAGGCTAACGCCACAAAATTTGGTGTTATTCTTTGTACTGGTGATACACACAAAAAAAGATTCCATTCTATAACAGTAATAAAACAACATACATTCTTCAGTATTGACTCAACTTGGAATGAAGAAACTATCTTATTCTAAGAAATGTGAAACACCATAATAGGAAACACAAAGGGAGACATTAAAAAATGGCCGTCATTTACTCTGCTTCTGGTTGAGAAGAGGATACAGTAAAGATAACATATCTTAAATGAGTATGTGAATTTAATACAATTAAAGTTCCCGAAGATCATTTATACAACTTGACAAATAATGTGAAATTAGTCCAAAAGAGCCATAAAGAATAATAAAATCTTTTTTTTTTTCCATTTTTGGTGGACCCTATTATTGAAAACTAACAACTAAATCTTCATGAAAATTGTATGGTATCAACTTCAAAACAGGAAGAAGAAAAAAAATCACGAATTGAATAAAATGGGTATTCCAGAAATAGATTCAACTGCTTCAGTTGAAAATATATAGGGAGAGGGGAGGAAGGAACATAAGCAGTATAGCAATGGAAAAAAGAGGCCGGGTGCAGTGGCTCATGCCTGTAATCCCAGCACTTTGGTAGGCTGAGTGGGTGGATCACCTGAGGTCAGGAGCTGGAGATCAGTCTGGCCAACATGGTGAAACCCCTACTAAAGGTACAAAATTACCAAAAAAAAAAAAAAGTACAAAAATTAGCCAGACATGGTGGCGGGCACCTGTATTCCCAGGTACTCAGGAGAGTGGCATGAACCTGGGAGGCAGTGGTTGCAGTGAGCTGAGATCGCACCATTGCACTCCAGCCTGGGCCGCAAGAGCAAGACTTCGTCTCAAAAAACAAACAAAATGAAACAAAAATGGAAAAAAGAAACATTAGTTAAATAAAATTGTAGAGAAAACTGAGGAAGAATTATAGCCATATATATCCTACTTAGAGTGGATTGTTGAGAAATTATCCAGTGTTGTGCCCTTTTTTGTGTGTTTTTTGGTTTTGTGGAGGTTTTATTGTTGTTGTTGCTGTGGATTGAACTGAAGGGAATTCTCCCCTAACCTCGGAGAAGGCAGCCAGCTTCAGTGTTTTTATGTCCCCCGCTCCCAAGAGACACATTTGGTGCTTAAGGACCAAGTCTTGGGAGCACTGGTTCCAGGCAGGAGAAGGCTGAGGGTGGAGGTAGGATCAGGGCCATGAGGCATTTAGAATTGGGGAGAGACAGTGCCCAGGAGCTGATAGGACCTTGAATGGCAGATGGCTGTGTGGATGTTGTTGAAGCTGGACCTCCAGCTCCTCGGCTCAGGAGCAGCTGTCTCGTCTAGTGAGGAGGAAGTATAGCTGCAGGGCTCTCAGCCATCAGAGGCCCATGCAGGCTTGGGTGAGAGCATCTTCTGCAGTGACCAAATGGATTAATGACAGAGGCTTTTCTTCCCATCCTCCTAGATTGAGTAAGCCCTGGAAGCCTGGGACAACTAAAGAGAGGGGTGATAGAGAGGGAGGACCCCTCCCCAGATGATTGCTCCTGGGCTCAGAGAATACTGGAGATGAATTTGATGAGTCAGAAAAACAAAGTAATATTTATTGCACCTCAAGTGCCGTGAAACACTATACCGATTACGCACATCATACATTTCAACAAATCCAGATGACCAAAAAATGGTTAACCACAAACTGTTTTGAAAACCAAGCTATTCTTTATCTCAGTGGTAGAGAAAGATAAATATCTGGGTATCAAAATAATAAAAATAAAAACAGAGGAAATTAGACAAATGGGGTCATGGAAAAACACACAGGCTAACCAGCACTTACAGAAATATAATCACGTATTGTAGCCAGGTTGCGCCCAAACAGCTTGGATTCATTCTAACTCAGGACTGACTATAATAAATCCCGAAGGGCCCATTAGCCAGATGTCTTCATTACAGTGGTATAAGCCCAGTAGTGTAATCTGCATTTTTCACCAAGTGTGACATAAAAATTTATGCGGATTCTGAGTTAACAAAGGACTTATTCAGTTTATGCAGTGTCTTACCAGACATGGCTTCCTGAAGTCATGCCAGAGAGGGGTCTGGCCTCGCTGATGTTTCTGAACTGGCTATTCATGTTCTCTTAGGCCACAAGATGGCTGTCCTTGCAATCTCTAGCTATGAGGCAAGGCCTAACTAGCAGTTCCAGATGGGGCCCAACACATCACCTGGGTCTCCACAGCATTATGATATAAATCCAATGGCTGGTGAACGGTCCAAGGCTAAATGGGACCCATCTGCCTCCACAGTGTGGCCACTGAGAGTTGGAGGAGAAAAACAGGTGTATCTTATAACTAGGGGTTCCTCAGGGACTATTCACTTGCCTAACACTGTGTTTGCAAAACTAATCACCAGTGTGTGTCTCTTTAACAGGCTTGGATTAGCTAATAATTCTAACTGAACTGAATCATAATTCATGAGATAATTTTGAGTTCCTCAGATTTACTACCACTAAAATTGAAAATGAAACTGGGACATTATGGATTTCTGACAAAAGGACAGTAGGTATCAATTCCTCCTATGTCCTTGTCTCAGGTTTGAGTTACATGGATTCTCATTCAACACTGTCATTCTTTTTTTGTTTGTTTAGTTTTTTGTTTGTTTGTTTATTTTTTGAGATGAGTCTTGCTCTGTCACCCAGGCTGGAGTGCAAGTGGCATGACCTTGGCTTACTGCAACTTCTCCCTCCAGGTTCAAGCCATTCTCCTGCCTCAGCCTCCCAAGTAGCTGAGATTACAGGCACCTGCCACCATGCCCAGCTAATTTTTTATTTTTTATTTATTTTTAAATTTTTTTGTATTTTTAGTAGAGACAGGGTTTCACCAAATTGGCCGGGCTGCTCTTGAACTCCTGACTTCAGGTGATCCACCCGCCTCAGCCTCCCAAAGTGCTGGGATTACAGGCGTACAGCCACCGTACCTGGCCAACACTGTCATTCTTAAAAGTAAACTAAGGTGGCATTCACTTAATTGAATTTCTGATCACATGGTTCACTATGGTAAAAACTTGATCATTCCTGCTCAAGTTCATTGAGTCAACCATTCTAAATCTAAATATATAGTAAATATGTAATTGATTATAATTGTAGTTTGAATAAAGTCAGCATTATTATTAGGCCACTAATGGCAGTAAGTATGCTGATTATTGATGTCTTCCAAGTTTTTACCGTGTTTTCTCTTGCCACAAAATGTGCTCCTTCCTGTGGGTGCTCTATGTCTGTTGTCTTTCCCTTAAGACAGTGGCCTGAATTTGGATTTTCTTTTCTTTGTTTTTTTTTTTTGAGACGGAGTGTCGCTCTGTTGCCCAGGCTGGAGTGCAGTAGTGTGATCTCAGCAGCTCACTGCAGCCTCCACCTCCTAGGTTCAAGGGATTCTCCTGCCTCAACCTCCTGAGTAGCTGGGACCAGAGGTGCACACCACCACATCCAGCTAAGCTTTGTATTTTTAGTAGAGACAGGGTTTCACTATGTTGGCCAGGCTGGTCTCCAACTCCTGGCCTCAAGTGATCCACCCGCCTCAGCCTCCCAAAGTGCTGGGATTACAGGCATGAGCCACCATGCACGACCTGAATTTGGATTTCTTATTTAGTAAACTGGAATGTCAGTATCATCCAGGGTAATAGCAGGAGCACCAAAGTTGATGCTACAAGACCTGAGATGCAGTCCAGGCTACCCCATTTTATTGTGTGGGACCTCACAAAAGTTACTGGATAGCATAGAGCTGTGGTCTTCATAAATGGAAATGATGCTACCTGTTCTGATATTCTTCCTTGAGGGTTATGGTGAGGCTCAAATGAGATATTACACAAAAGTCTTTGTAAAGCATGGAGCCCTATGAGCTCTATGGTATTATTATTATTGGCACTGTACAGGAGTCAATGTGCTTAAACCTTGAAGTACATTAAAATCACATGACTTGCTGGTTTTCAATGTTCACTTCCAGGCTCTACTTTCAGAGTCTAATTTAGTAGGTTCCAGGTAGAGCCCAGACATCTGGTTTTTATTTTGTTTGGGACAGAGTCTCACTCTGTCACCTAGGCTGTCATGCAGTGGCACAATCTCAGCCCGCTGCAACCTCTGCCTCCCAGGTTCAAGCAATTCTTGTGCCTCAGTCTCCTGAGTAGCTGGGATTACAGGCGCGCACCACCACACCTGGCTAATTTTTGTGTTTTTAGTAGATACAGGGTTTTGCCATGTTGGCCAGGCTGGTCTTAAACTCCTGACCTCAAGTGATCCACCCGCCTCAGCTGCATTTTTAATACTCACCACCACCACCACCACCATTATTCTTTCTCCTTTTATGTGATTTGTATATAAATAGTCCAGGGATGACACTTGGAGAAATACTGGGGTAAAGGTGAAATAAGACACTTCAAAAGAACTTCAGAAATGGCCCTTCAGAAGGATAAATTGGATCCTGACAGTTTGAGATTAAATATCCAACATATCTCATTGATATAAGTGATAAGCTTAAATAAGCTAATGAATGGATGACGTACTGAAAAATAGTACCCACATAAATTTACTACAGAAAAAGATGTTCATTGTAAAAGCTGCTTCTAGAATTGGTTGAAAGTAAGAAAGACCTTTTGCTTTCCACTGCAATTTAGCTCCCTCTAATCCTATTTTGGGCCAGTGTTTCTGGCTTCACTCTTTCTCTGACATGATTTCTGTGCTGAATGAATGTTCTTCTTCTGTTTTTTTGTTTTGTTTGGTTTTGTTTTTCCATTTTGGGGAGATTGATGGAGTCTTATCATTTTAACAAGGCTGTGTACTGAGCCATGTGGGCATGCCACAGGCCAGATGGATGAGTAAGAAACGAAGCTTCAAAGATGCTGGAAACCACTGGTGTATCCAAGAAGGGAAGTAATAGAGCTGTTGTCTATCAATAGCCATGGAATCAAATGATAGCAATGTTGTCACTCAGCATAGATTGTGTGGGGCTAGCCCAGGGCTAAATTATTAAATCACTGAATTTGACTTTAATGTCTCCATGATCTCCACTTTGTGATCATGCCTATTATCCCTGCCTTCTATCCTCAGCAGGGACTTAGGGCCCCCCTGTGATATCCCATCCTGCCCTTTCTGATCAGCCTGAACAGGGAACTTGTTCTTTTCTATGATGACACCCTGACTGTCCACTGGTCCATTGTTTATAACGGTAGAGGAAATGGCAGGGATGAGTAAGAGGGGTTTTTAATTTTCTAATTTTTCCAATTTTCCTAATTTTGTAATTTTACTAATCAATACATTTCTGCTGGGTTTATTTTTATTTTTATTTGAGACGGAGTCTCACTCTGTTGCCCAGGTTGGAGTGCAGTGGCGCGATCTTGGCTCACTGCAAGCTCCGCGTCC
>NW_012119487.1:9182206-9209350 GCF_000951035.1 Colobus angolensis palliatus
ACTATCTCACCTCCAGGGGTGGACCCTGATTAGTCCAAGTCAATTAATGTAAGTCCGATTCCCTTGCCATGGTGATTGGTTTTGTCAGAACTAAACCAATCAGGCATGGCAATCCGCTGGCTACATTTGACCTAATTCAGGGCGATGAAAAGCAAGATGTCAGAGGGCTTCTGGGGAAGGAACTTCATCATTTTTATGAGGGCTTCTAGCATGATTCTCTCTCTCTCTCTCTCTCTCTGCAAGTTGATAAAGAAGCATGTACTATCTTTTTGTTAGCAGCCATCTTGCCCCATGAGAGAAAGGCAGTATTAAAATGAGACTAACACCAAAAGCAGAACAAAGACGGAGCTGCCAAGCCAAACCAACACTGAGCCCACCCTACCTCTGCACTTCCAGCTATGTGAGCAGTGTACAAATTAGGATCAGGTTCAGTTGCAAGTAACCAGAAACCCCAAACAAGAGTGGCTTCAACAAGTTTAGGTTTTATTTATTTCCCAGGCCAAAAAAAAAAAAGTGTCCAGGGGGAGCATACCTTCTGTGTAGTAGCTCTGTCAGATAAATTAACACATAATGTATTCCCCCCGTCCAAGATGGCTTCTCCAGCTCCAGCCATCACACCCAAATCCAGTCAGCAAGAAGGAGAAAAGGAAATGATCCTTCCCAGAAGAAACATATAGCATTTCTGCTTGTATGCTAGGACGTAATTACACGGCCACACCTAGCTTCAGATGAGGCTGAGAAATGTCTTTATTCTGGGAGGCCACATGCCTGGCTAAACCTTGGAGATTGTGCTCCTAGTAGAAGAAGAAAATGGATATTAGCAGATAACTAGAGGCAGTTTGAGTTGGGTTTCCTGTTACTTGCAGTCAAATACACCCTAATTGATACAACCTCAGAAACTCCTTTTTACCTGCCATCTCCAATCACATGTTGAAGGATAAAAATGAGAGAATTTTCACTGGGAGCCCCTCAAGATTTTCTCCTCAGGCTTGGGATAGCACCCGGCACATAGAAGCACTTGATAAATATTTTCTAAATTAAAGAAAATTCACTAAGGGGATTCAAATAGAGAGAGTTCAATAGAATTGTTTTTTGACTTGTCGGCTCTGGCCTTGGGCAAGTCATAAAACCTTCTGAGCCTCGGCTTCCTTGCCTGTTAATGAAAGAAGTAATACCTACCTTCGACCATTGTTATAAATGTTAGTGACAATGCAAAGTGCCTAGCACAATTCCTGGCACATGCCCATGGTTGACACACACACACGCCATATATAAATATTTTTTAAAATTATGATCATGTGATTAGATGTTTTGAAGGAACCCTGAAGTTGAGAAACACAGGATTCTAGCTGGCAATGTTTCAAACATACACAAACTCTATGGACCATTATTAATTCTTATTCTTAATAATGGAAAATATGACTACTGGATTCAAAGAAAAGAATACTTTGAAGAGATTTTTCATTACAACTTAAAGACTTCTTCGATATCAAATGGTTATTTAATGAGTAGAATGTGAATGAATCAGAACATACATATTGAATTCATGTTGGAGCCCTAGAGGTATAAAACCTAACTAGAACATATGCTTTGCACTCACTTGCTGTCCTAGGACTGAAAAAACAGCGTGATGTTCTGCTAAACCCAAAATGACCTTGTATTGGTTCGTTTGCATTGCTATAAAGGAATATCTGAGGCTGGGTAATTTATAAAGAAAAAAGGTTTATTTGGCTCACGGTTCTGCAGGCTGTAAAAGCATGGCAGCAGCATCTTCCTGGCTTCTGAGGAGGCCTCAGGAAGCTTACAATCATGGCAGAACGTAAAGGGAGAGACAGTGTATCACATGGCGAGACAGAGAGGAGGAGGCGCCAGGCTCCTCTAAACAACCAGCTCTAAAGTGAGCTAACAGAGCAGGAACTCACTCATTACCATGGGGAGGGCACCAAGCCATTCACGAGGGATCCACACACATGATCCAACACCTCCCACTGGGCCCCACCTCCAACACTGGAGGTCACATTTCAGCATGAGATCTGGAGGGAGCAAACATCCAGACCACATCAGACCTTGAACTTAGCAAACAGACCAAGTGATGAAGAACCACAGGTCACTTTTCAGGACATTCAGTGATTTACAACTCGCTCTGATTTGTGATCTTTTTTTGTTTGTTTGTTTTCATGGATTTGGTTCAGAAACCTGAAGGGGAAAACAGAACTATCCCCTTTGTTCACCCACCCACCAAGGTGTGAAAACAGATGGAAATGTCACTTCTCTGAAGATGCCCTCTGATAAGACATGATACCTCACAGATGCATAAAAAATTCAGTTAGCTTTTAGGCTAAAGCACAGATAAAGCTGTCAGTAAGAGAGCAAAAAGAGAGGCATGAAGGAGGTTTCTAATGTTAATGGCAACCAACTGTCCAGGCTTCCCTTTTGGAGATGAGGAAACGGCCTCTCAGAGAAATGGTCATTCTCCACAGGGGTGGTAGTGAACGAACAGAGTGGGGGCACGAGGCAATTTCCCATTTCACAATCCAGTAGACGCTGGCAACAAGGATGTTTAAAATGACAGGGAAATTTACTTGCAAAGGCAGCATATTAGTTTTAAAGGGTGGCTAGTGCATTAGTGTTTGCAAGGTACTTTCATACACATTGAACGCTCACACACATTGGACACATGCATTGGCCTTTCACACATGTTGGATAGTCACTCATACCAGAGGAGGAGTCGGGCTGGGAGAAGTTTAGTGATTTGTCCAAGGGAGAAAAACTGCTCAGAGGTGTGTGACTTCAGACACACTCCTCTCCTCACTCTACACACAGACATGTCAGAGGCAACATCATTGTGTTTCTTTTTTAAAAGAAGAAAGAAATGCATATTTGTTGTTCTGGTACCATCATCTCCATTTGCTGAATATCTTTTGGGGGGAAGTCTCCTTTCAAATTCATGAACAGATTTCCAGATTTGTGTGTGTGAGGAGGTGACTGACGCTCTGCCTAGTAGAGGGTCTGTTGCATCTCTGCCTTGGCCTTTCCTTCCCAGTCACCAGCCCGCCTCCCTGCATGGGCCCTCATTGCCTCACCCCTCAGCATCGCAGTGGGTCCTCGATGGTCCCTGCAGCCACGACACTCCTGATGACATGCTGCACAAATGCAGAAAGCTCACGACCCAAATTTGACATCAAAATGTTAAAATGTGTGCCATGAAAATTGTCAGTGTGTTCTTTCTGTTTTTGTTTTGTTTTTGAGATGGAGTCTCACTCACTCTGTTACCCAGGCTGGAGTGCAGTGCCCCAATCTCAGCTCACTGCAGCCTCTGCCTCACAGGTTCAAGCGATTCTCCTGCCTCAGCCTCCCTAGTAGCTGGCGTTACAGGTGCACTCCACCAAGCCCGGCTAGTTTTTGTTTTTTTGGAGAGATGGGGTTTCACCATGTTGGCTAGGCTGGTGTTGAATTCTTGGCCTCAAGTGATCCACCCACCTCAGCCTCCTAAAGTGCTGTGGTTGCAGGCGTGAGCCACCATGCCTGGCCTAAATTGTCAGTGTGTTCTAACCGATGGGCTCTAATCCTTGTCAAATTATTCCTCCCTCTCAGGGGAGTTCAATCTTTTGGCTTCCCTGGGCCACATAGGAAGGAGCATTGTCTGGGGCCACACATAAAATACACTAACACTAACGATAGCTGATGAGGTAAAAATAAATAAATATAAAAATAAATCACAAAGAATCTCATAATGTTGTAAGAAAGTTTAGGAACTCATGTTGGGCCACATCCAAAGCCATTGCAGGCACCACGGGTTGGACAAGCTTGCTCTAGATTGACTCAAAGTACAATTTATCTCCTTTTTTCAAAGGGAAAATTCTCTCCTTTCTCAAAATTGTAGACCTCTTAAGTTTGCTGGGTAGACCATCAAAAACATTAAGCTCTGTTCCTAAAAAATGGTAGGTTTGGGGCTCTGTCCAAGGTTGACTTTGCAGTATTGACCACCAATTGGTGCTTTTTACCCTCATGGAGAAATTGATCTTTCTTTGGCCCTTGGTTAGGTTGACCAGAACCACTGAAGTGTTGGAACCGCTTAACTAGCTCATGAGAACTGATCTTTAAATTTTTGGGAATTTTGCAAACTGGTTGTTAAAAAATAATCATTATTCACAATGAAATTAAATAAGCTTACAACTAAATTATATTAAAAACAAATGTAATAAATGCATAAAATGTATAACTTTCTATTTTACCAATATTTTAATTTACTAATATTTTACTCATATGTAATACCTATTATCTTGAGATTATTATGTATCTGTATGGCAGAAACAGCATAAAATAGTGTGCTCTTGTGTTTTTCTACCCAACTCTGCATTTAGTAACATCACATTGGTAGCATGAAATCAGCCATGGAGAGAGTGTTTGCCCCACAGAAATTGGAAATTGAAAAGGCTGTAAATCAGCTGGGCGTGGTGGCTCACGTCTGTAATCCAGCACTTTGGGAGGCCAACGCGGGTAGATCACTTGAGATCAGGAGTTCGAGACTAACCATGGCCAACATGGGGAAACCATGTGTCTACTAAAAATACAAAAATTAGCCAGCATGGTGGTGGGTACCTGTAGTCCCAGCTACTCAGGAGGCTGAGGCAGGAGAACCGCTTGAACCTGGGAGGCACAGGTTGCAGTGAGCTGAGATTGCATTACTGCACTCCAGCCTGGGTGACGGAGTGAGACACTGTCTTAAAAAAAAAAAAAAAGAAAGGAAAGAAAAGGCTGTAAATCAGGACTTCATTTCAGAGAGCTAGCTAATTTTTATGCGTTTACCAGCATACCATTGACCTCGGTCTCCCAACTGCAGACTAAGCAACAGGAGCATATCAAAATCACTGTTTTTAAGGCTATTGCAAAATCTTGTTTATAATACCAACCGCTGAATCAGGGTGTGGAAGAAGGACTTTGAAGGACCAGATGAGTGTTAGGCAGTGTAAAATAAGGGTGCATTTGAGCCATCCACTCTTTTCCTTTTTTTTGAGACAGGGTCTTTCTCTGATGCTTAGGCTGGAGTGCAGTGTCACCATCACAGCTCGCTGCAGCTTTAACTTCCCACAGCTCAAGCAATCCTCCCAGCTCAGCCTTCTGAGTAGCTGGGACTACAAGCGCATCCCACCACGCCCGACTAATTTTTTGTATTTTTTGTAGAGATGGGGTCTCACTTTGTTGCCCAGGCTGGTCTCAAATTCCTGGGCTCAAATGATCCTCCTGCCTTGGCCTCCCAAAGTGCTGGGATTACAGCTGTGAGCCACCATGCTCAGCCCCTTGTTTCTTTTGATGTAGATGTTAATGGCTTATACTACTTTTAGATAGCATAGACCCACCCCCTGCCATAATTAACAGCAGGTATAGTTTTATTATCAAAAAGCAGACAGAAGAGAATAGTGTTGGCATTTATCCATTTTTAAAAAGAAGTAACTTCAACAACCAAAAATGTTACACAAAAATTACTGTTTAGGGCAGGCTGCTCCCAACATATCAAACATGTTAATGACATGCCTTCAATCCCTCTAATGGTGCTTTTGTGTCGATTTCATCCCACTAGACACACAGGGAATAAATTGTTCTGGTAGTCCAGGGGAAGGGAAATGCCTCCCCTGGCTGGTAGGTTTAGGGGGTTTGGAAGGTGAAATGACAGGGTTGCCCAGCCCTCACTTCTTTTTCTCTCTCTCTCTCTCGTTCTCTCCTCACCCCTTTGGGAGCATGTTTCCACCAGGGACCACAATCAGTTCATTCTTGTCCTACTTCTTACAGAAGCCTGTGCTGCCCGGGCATTGCCAATGACAAGGTAGGAAAGGTTAATTCTGGGGCTCAGACCCAGGAAACTCACTTGCCCACAGACACAAGCCACATTTCCCAACATCAGATATATTTTGTTCCCATCTGCCTTACCATTTTGTCTTATTTCTCCATGGACTCAGAATCCAACAGGGAAGGGGCCATTAGTTCCAGGACCTCTCTAACCCGTCAACGGGCAAGGGAGACACAGCTTAGAACTTAGTCTTCTGGCCGGGCCTGGTGGCTCATACTTGTAATCCCAGCACTTTGGCTGAGGCGGGCAGATCACGAGGTCGGGAGTTCAAGACCAGCCTGACCAACACAGTGAAATCCCATCTCTGCTAAAAATACAAAAAATAGCTGGGCGCGGTGGTGGACAGGCACCTGTAATACCAGCTACTTGGGAGACTGAGGCAGGAAAATCGCTTGAACCCAGGAGGCAGAGGTTGCAGTGAGCCAAGATTGTACCACTGCACTCCAGCCTGTGCAAAAGAGCTAGACTTGGTCTCAAAAAAAAAAAAAAAAAAAAGAACTAAGTCTTCCAAGGACATTACAAAGAAATTTCTATGGCTGAAGTGGGAAGCTGTCAACACTTGCCCACTTTCATATTAAAAGTGTTACTTTTAATGTTCTACTATGTAGAAATTTGGCATCTCAACGGAGCCCTGGCTCGTGTTGGCCCAGCTCCAAAACTGGATCCTAAAGATAATCCTGGCTTTTCCTCAGACACCTCCCCCACCCTGACAGCCAACCTCCAGGCAGGATGGGGAGGCCTTTGATCTAGACAGGGATCCTGTCCAGGCCCTTTTAAGTTTCATAACTGAACATTAACCTCCCACATGCTCACCTGGGTTTCAAAGCAAATGCCTCTGCCCATAAGGGAGTAATTCCCAAGTTCCAGACCCTTGCTAGAGAAGATAACTTTGAATTGTTTACTCTCCCACTTCTTTGAAAAGCCCAGTTGAGATAATCTTTTTTAGGGCAGAAAATTTAATATTTGCTATAGAAATGTTTATAGACGATTGTGCAGACAAAACAGACAAGTGAATATTCCTGCTGCATTTGCTATGAAATGGTCATCCAGGACACAGTGCAGAAGATCTTCCAGAAACTTCTATCTGATCATCTATGTGAGGAATAGCTCAGATCTTTGTACTAGGGAAACTTTATCTCCCCTGAGAAATGAAATACTGCTTCCTCTCAGTTGGTCATTTAAGCACCACTTTTCCCTTTTTATGTTGGTTTTAAGGAGGCTGCAGCCAAGCCCCAACCTTCAAGCTCAGTCACAGAAGCTCTATCGACCCTATGGGTTGGGATGTCTGCCTTTCTCCTCTTCATCCTGCTTTCTCCTAATTTTCTGTCTTTTTTATTGATTTTGATATATTTATTCCATTTTAAGACCATTTTAAAATTCTTTTGGGAAGAGGTGAGATATAACTAGAATTAAATGATTCCATGATTGCTTGAAGCCAGGGAGCAGGAGTGTGGGAGGAAAGACAACTGCAAAAGGGCACAGGAGAGGTTTTGGTGTTAATGGAATTTCTATATCTTGATTATAGCGGTGGTTACCTGGGTGTGTGCATTTGTCAAAATTTATTGAACCGAACAGTTAAAATGGTGCATTTCATTGTAGGTATTATAAATTATACCTCAATAAAGTTGATTTATTCATCCAACTAATATTATGTTTCTATATTCTGCCAGGCACCTTGTGTAGTGTTGGGCAGGGAGAGTGTATACAGTTGTATAGGTTGTTCACTGAACAAGGGTACCTGGTCAAGGGGCAAGGAGCAGTTGAAACCCAGGCCATGTCTGGCTCACCAAACCAATGTCCAGCAAGGGGCTGGGTGTTCTCAGAGGAAGAAGCAGACTTTTCTATTTCAGAAAAGGTATTCTGTGGCTTCCCAAAGTCTGATTCTGAAGATGTAGTGAAAAAGAATATGGACAATTCCCTGCTTTTGTGGAACTTGTAGTCTATCGGCGGAGGGTAATAATGAGCCAGCAAACATAGAAGATAGCTATATATTGTAATAAGCACTATAGAAAAATAAATAGGATGAGGTCACGGGGAGCGTCAGGCTGGAGGAGATGCTTACTCTAGATAAGGCTTCTAAAGAGCTGACATTTCAGCTACGGCCCCAGTAATGAAAAGCAACTAACTTTGTAAAGTGCAAAGAGGATAGCAGCCCAGACAGGGGAAACAGCAAGAGCAAATTCTCTTGCTCAGAGAGGCAGGAGAACTTGGTCTATACAAGGGTCAGAGAGAAGACTGCTGTTGCATGTAATGAGTGAACCAGGGGCTGATATGGGGTCGGTAGTGCAACTAATTCTCAAAAGTTAGACATAGACCTTGAGAAATGGCTCTGAAAACTAACTGCACTACAAAACATTTTACTCCTCATAGATTTTAGATTTACAAGAGACCTTAGAGATAAGATAGTCCTTCAGTCTTCTCCTATAACAATTGCAAAAGGCAAGGCCCAGCTCACTCTCATAGCTAATGACACAGATAGGATTAGAGCTCAGGCTTTGCTTCAATTCAATTAAACTAATAGTTACTGATTGCCTACCATGTGTCAGGTAACTACTTACTCCCTGTCAGAGATTTTAAAGTGTGGTAGGGTTGAATAACAAGGACGGCTAGGCGTGGTGGCTCACACCTGTAATCCCAGCACTTTGAGAGGCTGAGGTAAGCAGATCACTTGAGGACAGGAGTTCAAGACCAGCCTGGCCCACTTGGCAAAACCCCGTCTCTACTAAAAACACACACACACACACACATATTACCTGGGCGTGGTGGTGCATGCCTGTAATCCCAGTTACTTGAGAGGCTGAGGCATGAGAATCACCTGAATGTGGGAAGTAGAGGTTGCAATGAGCTGAGATCGCACCATTGCATTCCAGCCTGGACGACGAGCCAGACTCTCTCTCAAAAAAAAAAAAGAACAAGGACGACTGAAAAGAAAAAAGAAAGAACAAGGACAACTGAGTTGACGACATTCTGTTGTTGGAGACATCTTAACGTGGGAAACAGCTGCCTTTAGCAAGCTGTAGGGGGTTAATCACATGAGTATTTCACAAGACTTGATTTTTGCTTTTTGTTTTTTTTTTTTTTTGAGACGGAGTCTCACTCTGTCACCCAGGCTGGAGTACAGTGGCACGATCTCGGCTCGCTGCAACCTCTGCCTCCCGGGTTCAAGCGATTCTCCTGCCTCAGCCTCCCGAACTGAGACTACAGGCGCCTGCCACCACGCCTGGCCAATTTTTGTATTTTTAGTAGAGACGAGGTTTCACCATATTGGTCAGGCTGGTCTTGAACTCGTGACCTCAGGCGATCCACCCACCTCAGCCTCCCAAAGTGCTGGGATTTACAGGCATGAGCCACTGCGCCCAGCCTAATTTTTGCTTTGAGAAATATTTTCATTCCTGAAATTGAGATAAATTTTTAAAATAATTGATGTTTTAAGTCAGCAAATTCTGAAGATGTAGAGATGAGAGAACTCTGTTAAGGGAATGATGGATGGAGAAGTACCTAGGGCACCATCAGTGATAAAAGTGCTAGTCATCAACTGTGGAAAGTCCAGCGTCCTCTTTGAAATCCAAGTAAAGCAAGAGTGGGACAGAGGCCTTGCAAGGAAAAACTCAGCTGCTATAGCCCAAGCCGTGCCAGTGTCTATGAGCAGAACACGATGTCATCCACCACACTTCCTTCACCTGTCCAGGCTCACTGCCTATAAATGGCAGGTAAAAATGGAAACCACCTATTCTGAAGCCATGCCCTCGTCATTGTTAAATGATTTGCTGACTAGCAAAACCAAAATTTCTTGAAATTGTTTTTTCCCTCTAATCTTCCTTTGCAGTTAAAGAGGCTATAGCCATGCAATTAAGCACTAGCCCACAGAAACACACCACTAAACCACTTTCGGCTTTATCTCATCAAGTTACAATAGTAATGGAAATGAAACCTACTATCTTCAACACAAACTGGAGTACAGTGCTCAAGCGGATAAAAGCTAATGAAGAAAGCAAGGCTAATATACCAAGTCATGTTTTCTCTTGAATATGAGGGGTTTGGTTTTTTGTTTTCTTTTTAAAGAAAGTGACTTTCTTACTTTCAGCTCACAGATATTTCCTTAACTGACCTCTAATTCACAGATGCAACCCCCTGGCAGTCAGGCCTATGCTAAAACGGCTTCATCCCCTGACCTCAGTGAGTGATCTCACAGTAATCCCTTCCAGGGATTAGTCTGGGCCAAACTCCCATGTCAGTCTGGGCCAAATTCCTAACTGGAGATGCAGTGAATTATTCTGAAATTTGTTGCCCAGCATCTCCTCCTCTTCTGGAACTGCCCCCCGCCCACCTCCCCATCAAATCACAATGCAGTTTCTGGAAAGACCTGCTTCTTAGGACTGACCTCTCAGGCCAAGTTTGATTGGTCCAGAGATGGCTGGGCCTCAGAAACTGACCAGACCTTAAGGCCTATAGGCAGCACCCAGTGCTTCTTCTCTTGGCTTTTCTTTTTCCCTCTGCAGACTGGCTCTTTCTGTTGCTCAGTCCATGTGGCAGAAGATGGCAGTGCAGAAGTGAGTCTCTCCAAAGTAAGAACTCTTGTTTGCAAGCAACAAGGTGTCACGGAAACCAACAGCAGGATTGCAGATTCTCCTGAATCTGCAAGAAGAACCAGGGACTTGAATGAGAATGTGGGCAACAGTCTCATTTGGTCACTTTTCCCTATCTCTTTTTACTTATCTGTATCAGTCATCTCTCACTGCAGATTGGTTCTCTGTCCAACCCCCAAACTAAATAATGGCCACGGCCAGTAGTTCCTAACATCTCCTGGAGATGCAGCTCTCCAGTTCAAGAGAGCAGTTATACTGGGTTGGAATCTTAGTACAATTCTAAATTCTTGGGGAACCTTTTAGTTATATCTCCGCAGGACGTTGTTGGCTTTTTAGGCACAGCAAGTCATGCTCTATGAAACTGTCCCATCCCTGGCAGGACATTTCACACAGTGGCACCTGTCCACTAAATGCCCATAGCATCCCACCTTACTGATTGTGACAACCAGGAAAAAAAAATCTTCTGTCAAATACCCCATTGGGGGACAGTATCATACTAACGTAAGAACCACTTCATTAGGTATTTCAAACTGATTGATTTGGTGTCTTATTCACAATTAATTCTAATATTGGTCATAAGTAGCTAAATCCTGAGAGGAAGTTCCCTCAGAATGCATCTTAGAGGACAAAGAGGTGTATGGAACCCAACGACATTTTAATTTCTTTATGATTCTGAGTCAACAATGTATGTTTCTAAAAAGCAAACTGTGTTTGGGTTTTCTTTTTTTTAAAGTCACATCTTGCTCCTGCTAAATAGCTGATTTATTTTTCTTGCACAATGGCATGATAATGAAATCAAGAATGTGGTAAATGTTTGGGCTTTTCTCATCATATAATGTAATTAGTAGTCAAAAATGGCAAATATTTACTTGTGAGCTGGTATTCTCCTTTGGACTCGTACAACCAAACACCAATGCAAGTCAAGTGTCCCTCTTCCTGTATCCCAGGGACAATGGAAGGAGAGGACAATCACAGAGAGAGTTTGTCAACTAAGGCAGTTTTTTTTTTGTTTTTTGTTTTTTTTCGCTTCATAGAAATCTAGGTTTGGTCATGGCCAGTTCTGCTGATCCCTTCTCCCCTGATCTGACCTTGAGGTGGGGTCCTCCCTTAGCTTAAGCACCACAGCATGAGCGTGGTTAGACTCAGCACACACAGGCCTAAAGAGAATGAAGATGATGAACACAATGGCTTTAAGGCAGATTTTCAGATTGTTATTATAACCCCAGAAAATATCACCCAGAGCAATTGTTCTAGTACCCCTTAAGACTTCTGGGATTCCTTGGCTCTAGCTTGGAACCTGCACTGGCAAGGGGAGAACCACCATAAAGTTTGTTGGCTGACGAAATGTAAGACTACATATGTGGGACGGGTGTGGTGGCTCACACCTATAATCCCACACTTTGGGAGGCCAAGGCGGGCAGATCACTTGAGCCCAAGAGTTTGAGACCAGCCTGGACCATATGGTGAAACCCCATCTCTACCAGAAATACAAAAATTAGCTGGGCCTGGTGGTGCATGCCTGTAGTCCCAGCTGCTCTGGAGACTGAGACAGGAGAATTGCTTGAACCTGGGAGACAGAGGTTGCAGTGAGCCAAGATCGTGCCACTGCACTCCAACCTGGGCAACAAGAGCAAAATTCCATTTCAAAAAAAAAAAAAAGAAGAAGACTATATATGTGGCTCTAATTTACAACTTGCATGATATTTCTATTAGATAGTTCTGTTATAGTATTTAATTCATTTTTAAAACTAATTATTTTAATCAACAAATGAAACCTGTATAAATACACACATGATATCATGTACAACATGTTTTGAAATATGTCAATTTTGAATGAATGTGATAAACTAATAAATCATCTCTGAAATAATGGTATTAGCAGCAGGGTCATATAGTGGGAAGAGAACTGACTTGGGTAGCAAGAGAGATATGAATTCTAGAATATTTTACAAAAAGAATCCAGGGCTGGGCGCAGAAGCTCACGCTTGTAATCCTAGCACTTTGGGAGGCTAAGGCAGGCCGATTGCCTGAGCTCAGGAGTTCAAGACCAGCCTGAGCAACATGGTGAAGCCTTGTCTCTACTAAAATACAAAAAATTAACTGGGCATGGTGGTGTGTGCCTGTAGTGCCAGCTACTCAGAAGGCTGAGGTATGAGAATTGCTTGAACCCAGGAGGCAGAGGTTGCAGTGAATCAAGATCGTACCACTGCACTCCAGCCTGAGAAACAGAGCGAGACTCTGTGTCCAAAAAAATGAAATAAAAGAAAATAAAACCCAGGAGCCCATGCTAATATGAATGAATGAATGAATGAATGAATGGGGGCAAAGGGAAAACTTTTCCTTACAGTGGGATTCTAGCAACCTCATGTGCCTCCTGATATCATGCCCTGAGAAGGACACTGCACCATGGCTGTACTGTGCTATGTCTGTGCTAAAGACACAGAACTTGAATTTAACCACAAGAAAACTCCAACAAACCCAAATCTAGGGCTGTTCTTCAAAATGACTGACCAATACTCTTCCAAAGTGTCAAGGTCCTAAAAGACAAAGAAAAACAGAAGAGTTATTCCAGATGAAAGGAAACTGAAGAGACGTAACAACTACATCTGTTTGAATCTGAATTGGATCTTGGGCCAGATAAAGGACATTAGTGGGATAATTGACAAAATTTGAATAAGGTCTGTAGATTAGTTAATAGTATTGTTTTAATGTTAATTTCCTGATATTATAACTGTACTATGGTTATGAAAGAAAGTGTTCTTGCTTTTAGGAAATACACATTGAAGTATTTAAGGATGAGGGAAAGAGAGGGAAATTGAAATTCTAGTTCCAGTGTTACTAGCTGGGGCATCTAGGACAAGTGATTTAAACTCTCTAGGCCTCAGTTTTTTCATTTGCATTGGCTCAAAGTGTGGTGCTTCTAAAACAGCATCATCTGGGAAGTTGTTAGAAATGCAGATGCACATGCCCCACCCCAGACCTGAAGCAGATACTGGGAATAGAGCCCATGTTTTAACAAGCCCTTCAAAAGATCCTGATGTATGCTCAAGTTTGAGAACCGCTGCCCTAGTTGATTACTAAGGTCCCTTTAGCCTTAATGTTCTGTGGTTCTCATTTGTCTCTCCTGCTGAAGACAACCCATTCCCAAAAAGGACAGCCTTCCCCCAAGTCATTCATCATTTATTTGGTGCTGACAAAGGGCTGGCCAGGAAACTAGGAGTGCTGGAACTTTGGAGGAACAGTTCTCCTGGGCATTGAGACTCAACCTCTGCTTGCAATAGGTACAGATTAAACGTAGAACATTTAATAACCCTACTTAGCTAAGGAAACATTAAAGAAACCGAGTGATGCATAATTAAGTTCCATGCAGTGGCTTATCTGCCTTGGCTTCTTACTAAAATGCTTGAGCCAGTTGCTTCTAGGAGGAATAAGGCTGTGAATCACTCTGGCATGTTTCTATTACGTGCTATAGAAAGGTTTACCTCAGACTTCTCTGCAGGATAAATGTTTCCTGGATTACTCGGGTGGCGAGAATCTCTCCTAGTACCTTCTAAATCATTCTACAAACTCAGCCAACCCTTGTCTGTTAAGAGTCTAAGCTGTGGCCCAACAGAGTATTAAACTTGCTTCTGATTGGCTGATTAAAAACAAAAACAAACAAAATCTCTCCCATCTTGGTGACTGGATTGCCACTGTGTCCTGGTTCCTAGAGGTTCCCATCATACCTACTCCCTTATCTTCAACACCACCTGACTCCCAAACCTACTTTTTCAGTCCTGAATGTTCCTTAACTTTAATTTCCAAGTTTTTATTTGTAGATTTTAATTTCTTAAACAATACACCTATATGATTCAAAACTTGAGAAATGCAAAAGGCTATTTAATGCAAATCTATATGCACTATGTCCTTCCTTTCCCTGACTGTAACCCCTCCCCCATCATTCTCCAACTTCAATTTCTAATTTTTTACTATCCTGGAGATCTACTCTTATGTTTGTTTGTTTGTTGACTTATTTATTTATTTATGGAGAGGCAGGGTCACACTCAGTCGCCCAGGCTGGAGTGCAGTGGCGCAGTCATAGCTCGCTGCAACCTCAAACTCCTAGGCTCAAGAGATCCTCCCTTCTCAGCCTCCTGAGAAGCTGGGACTACAGGCACAAGCCACCGTAACCTAGTGATTTTTTAAGAAAGTTTTCGTAGAGATGGGGGTCTGGCTATGTTGCCAAGGATGGTTTTGAACTCCTGGCCTCAAGCATTCCTCCCACCTCAGCCTCCCAAAATGTTGAGATTACAGGCATGAGTCATTGCACCCAGCCAGGATTCCCTCTTAGAACTGATGTCCCTTGAAAGTCACCATGTCCTAGAATGAACCCCATCATCTTCCCTACTACCCTGAACCCACCCTCTTTAAGCTTGTTTGTTTTCACCAGTAAAATGGGCTAATAATAGCACTTTCTTCATAGGGTGTTGTGTATATTCCCCATAGAGCCAAGACTTGTAAGCTTTCACACCCCTGGAAACGTAGTAAGCACTCAGTAAAAATTCACTATTGATAATATAGTAATGATACCATGAAATTCTCCCAAAATTGAATATCTATGTATGACTTTCCCCTCTACTTCCCCTCCCCACCCACAGTCCCCCAGTCTTCCAAACTGCCAAGCTCTGGGTTTTTTTTTTTTTTTCTCTTTCCTTCTCCATTCCAGATGTTTGGCCTCATCTATCTTTATATCGTCCCCTTCTTGATGGGAGTTGGATGGGGCAAGAAGAATTAGGAGGAAATTCCCTGGGAAGCTGCCCTTTTCTTGCGAGGGCTCTTGGACTAAGCTGCTGAGGAGACTTCTCAACTCAAGGGTCACATGCCTTTGCCCCACGCCCCTCCCAGCATGGACTCTCTCAGTCTCTCTTCTGGGATGTTGCTGGTAATTAGTAGTTCATTCCTGACATTGCTATTTCCCCCTGGGCCAAATGACCAAGATAGATATATTTAAAAATACAAGGTTTCCTGGCTGTCTTTAGTGCGTTTAATCTTTCCGCCACAGCTTACATTTCCCTCCCTTCCCTTGGACTTCCACGAACAAATGCACGATTAGCATTTTCACAGTAAAATAAATAAATGCATACGAGAACAAATCCTTCTGTCTGTCAAGTATTGTAGTCCTGAAATATAAAGGACCGCTATCCTGACATAGGGGAGGAAAGGAGGGACAATGGAATGACTGCCTCACTGACAGCAGTCAGAATTTGAAGGAAAACAAGGGTGCCAATGCTACCATTTCTGCATTCCAATCTATGTTTTCTCAACCATCTTCTCTCCCACCCCACCCTTAGCCAATGGGTATTCCACACCAAGGACTGCATTAGACCTAATTGTGTGAGCCATTAAAAAGTTTTCAGCTGGGCACGGTGGCTCACACCTGTAATATCAACACTTTGGGAGGTCAAGGTGGGCGAATCATTTGAGGTCAGGAGTTCGAGACCAGCCTTGCCAACATGGTGAAATCCTGTCTCTACTAAAAATACAAAAATTAGCCAGGCATGGTGGCAGGCACCTGTAATCCCAGCTATTCGGGAGGCTGAGGCAGGAGAATCACTTGAGCCCGGGAGGTGGAAGTTGCAGTAAGCAAAGATCGCACCACTACACTCCAACCTGGGCAACAGAGCAAGACTCCATCTCAAAAAAAATTTTCATGGTGTAGCACTTGAGTTAAGAATATCTTTCACATCCTGAGCAATGTAGTGAGACCTTGTCGCTACTAAAATAAATAAATAAATAAATAAATAAAAGTAGCCAGGCATGGTGGTGCAGACTAGGGAGGCTGAGGTGGGAGGATCGCTTGAGCCCAGGAATTGGAGACCAGCCTGTGCAACATAGGGAGACTCCATCTCTACAAAAAATTTAAAAATTAGCTGGGCATGGTGACACTAACCTGTAGTCCCAGCTACTCGGGAGGCTGAAGTGGAAGGCTCACTTGACCCCAGGAGATGGAAGCTGAAGTGAGCCATGATCATGCCTCTGCACTCTGGCCTGGGTGACAGAGTGAGACCTTGTCTCAAAAAAAAAAAAAAAAATTTTTTTTTCTTATCCTCCTGATAACTTAGAAATGAGTACATGGACCTCTAACTGCTCTCTACCAAGCCATATTTGAGCCTGGTAGAGCGACGTCTCAACAGAAACTGCAGTCTATCAGAACATGGTAATCTTGCCAAATGAAGTGGTTAAAAGAGAAATACCTTCTTAACCAGCTAAAACAGCTGCTACCTGGTTGTAATATTTCATATTTGATTTCAAGGAACATTAGATTTATTATGTCATGTACTTCAGTTTTGCAACAGATGCTTCCTCTGCAGGAATATATTGGGTTCAAACATTTCTACCTCCAGGAATCCTTTCTTCACCCTGCCTTCCCTTCACTGGCCTCGATTATTTTCCCTGGGTTCCCATAACCAATAAACAGTATTGTTCTGCTTTGGGTCCTGTGTTTTTAGGGGGCCTCCCTCTGACCCTCTTTTTGGTGACCCCTCCTTACAGGACAAATAGTGCCCGCCCAGAGGCCTTCTCTTTTGGACCATATTCTAGGTACCCAACATCCCAGAATGCCCTCCTTAAAAAGCGCAGAGCCCTCTTCTGTAGGTCCATCCTGAAAGTGGACCACGCTGCTGGTGAACACGCTCCGGGGGGAATGAAGAGGGACCAGGCAAAAACCATTTGCTGCCAGAGAGCTTGGATCTGCGGTCCCAGGAGTCCACATGCACCTGACTCTGTGGAACAGGATGGAGCTAGAGGTGGGAAAGCCCCAAGGGGCTGAGCTAGGGATATATCTGATTATCTGACAAGGTGGGAGGAGAGGACGTAGTTCATTGATAGTTCATTAGCTTGGCTTATAACTTTTAAATACTTAGACATACAGTCCATGGACCTCTCTTTATACTCTTGCCCTGGGCCCTGCAGATGTTAAATGTGGGCCTGCTCATAATGCCCTGGGAATAGCTCTAGGTTTGCAGTGCTAGCATTGTATTTAATATAATCATCTGTTTTCATGACTGGCAGTTGCCACATACTCCCCCAACCTCAGGGCTTTTGCACACACTTTTCCCTTACCTGGAATGCTCTTCCCCACTGATCCCTTTAGCCTAGGAAACTTTTTTTTTTTTTTTGAGATGGAGTCTTGCTGTGTCACCCAGGCTGCAGTGCAGTGGCACTATCTCGGCTCACTGCGAGCTCCGCCTCATGGGTTCACGCCATTCTCCTGCCTCAGTCTCCCAAGTAGCTGGGACTGCAGGTGCCCACCACCACGCGTGGTTAATTTTCTTGTATTTTTAGTAGAGACAAGGTTTCACCATGTTAGCCAGGATGGTCTCGTTCTCCTGACATCGTGATCTGCCTGCCTCTGCCTCCCAAACTGCTGAAACTTTTAATGTATCTATCAGATCTCAGTTCAAATACCATTTTCTCGAAAAGTTTTTCCAGACTTCCTAGATTAGATCAGGCCCTCCAGTTTTCACTCTCACATCTGCCTCTGATAAACACTGAGGAGAAAATATAGTAGTCACATAATACCAATGTTAATGGTAATGAAAAGACAGTCATCAGTACTAAAGGCCAGACACTGTGATAGATGCTTTACTTACATTACCTCATTTATTCTCCGTAAGAAGCCTAATAAACTAGTATTATGTCCCCATTTTACAGATGAAGAAGCTGAGGCTTGGGAAGTGTGATGGACTATGATGCTGATAGTCCCCAGATGAATCAGGCCTCCTAGAATTCACATCCTCGTACAGCCCCCTCCTACATTGATTCCTGGGTTACCCAGATGATTTGCTTTGGCCAATGGCACATCAGCAAACATGACTTAAGCGGTGGTTTGATCAATTCTTCCTTTTGGAAGCTAGACACCATTTAAGAATCCTGGACCAGGGCCAGGCATGGTGACTCACACCTGTAATCCCAGCACTTTGGGAGGCCGAGGTGGGCAGATCACTTGAGGACAGGAATTCAAGACCAGCCTGGCCAACATGGTGAAACCCCCGTCTCTACTAAAATTAGAAAAAATTAGCCAGACCTAGTGGTGGGCGCCTATAATCCCAGCTACTCAGGAGGCTGAGGCAGGAGAATCGCTTGAACCCAGGAGGTGGAGGTTGCAGTGAGCCGAGGTCTCACTACTGCACTCCAGCCTGGGCAAAAGAGCGAGACTCTGTCGCAGAAAACCAAAAAAAGAAAAGAAAAAAAAAACCCAGATCAAACTGATAACTAAAAAGAAGCACATGGTGAGAGAAGCCCAGCTGGCTCAACATCTCAGCCCCCTCCCCTTTTCCTGAGTGTGCAGCCACTTAGAAAAGGACAGTAGAAGAACCATAGTCAGCAACTATAGAACTATTGTTGTAAGTCACTAAGTTTTAGGATACTAATAATGTAGCATATGTATACTATAAAATAGACATAGTCATAGATAACTGATACAGAGAAGGTAAGTAATTTGCTCAAGAACACAGAGCTTAAAAGTGATATATATGAATATATAAACAGTCCCATGTGCGCGCAATATACATTCCTAGTCCAGCTATCCTCTTCTGGACACTGCTGGGCATTGTGACTGGATCTCTGCTTTCTGGACTCCTCTCCTGGTCTACCCTGCTATGCTTGTCTCCTGCTCATCAACCTGGCTTCCTCTGGCCTTGTTGTCTTAAGCATGTCCTGGATGAGACAGGACCATTGACAGTAACAAAAGTCCCTGGGTAAGATGGGCAGATTCTCATCACAATGTGAGATTTCTCCCTAGATCTGGGTGCCCACCGCACCCCCTGGGCTCCTCCCAACGGGAAACTTGTAGGCCCCAAACCAGCCCCTTCCTTCCCTTAGGTCTCCAGAGCACTCACTCCTCAGGCCTCCACTCAGCGCTTTCCCATTCCTCAGGCCAGGTTTACTCCCACAATGGACTTAAAAATAAGCTTGTCTTGCTACCAGGAAGATTTTCCATCAGGAGCCTGCAGAATCAGCCCTTCCCATTCCAAGACGCAGAAGGTGGAATAGGAAACAAAAGTGCTGGTCCTTTCTCTCAAGTACTAGCCAGAACTATAAACCTTTTCTAGCCCCAAGCCAGAAACTAGAAGGGAAGAACACCTTCTAACGAGAGAAAGACTGTGAAGATAGCTGACACCCAGAGGGTGATTTGTTGAGATCTGAAAAATCCCTTATCTTGTGCAGGGTTTCTAAGGGCCCTTAGAGAGCTTGCTGATTCCAGAAAGATATGCATCACTTTCTTTTTTAAAACAGCATTATCAAAGTAGATTTTCCATTTCAATTGTACAATTCACTTATTTTTGCTTTACCAAATGGCACAGCCATCTCTTTAAACCAGTCTTAGAACATTTTCATCTTCCCTGTAAGATCCCATATGCCCTCATCCCTATTCCCATCCCTAGCCCCAGGCAATCACTATCACTGTCTGTCTTGTAAATGTGCCTTTTCCAGATATTTCGTGCAAATGGAATCATACAATATGTGGTCTCTTGTGTCTAACTTGTTTTACTGAGTGTAATGTTTTTTGAGGTTCATCCATAACATAGTGTGTGCCAGTAGTTTATTCCTTTTCCATTTCTGAGTAGTATTCCATCATGTGAGTATAGCACATTTTATGTACGATTTACCAGCTGATGGACATTTAGGCTGTTTCCAGCTTTTGGTGATTATTAATAACACTGCTACGAACATTCTCATGTTAGTCTTTTTGTGGTCATATGTTTTCATTTCTCTTAGGAAATTTGGGAGTGGAATTGCCAGGCCATTTCATATTTAACTTTCAACTGTAAACTGCCAAACTGCTTTCCAAAGTGGCTTTATCATTTTACATTCCCACCAGCAATTGTGGGTTACTTCTCCTCCCTAAGACATAAGACAAGTATCCTCTAATCTTTGATCCACTTCCAGCTTTTTTACTCTAAGATTCAATGAGGTCACTGAGAATGTTTCAGCTATGTTTTCCTGGGTTGAATGTCACTTTTATTCTCTACGGTTACCTTGAGTAGTCATTTATGATGTGTACACTCAATATACGCATATGTCATTATCTATTTATTTTAAATACTTAGCTCATCAGTATGATGTTTAACTATCTCAGGGAATGGTCATGCAAAGGTATTTATGTAAACTCTGAGGCAAACAACAGTATACAGCTCAGAAGATTTGCCAGGAAACTGAACTCCTCAAAAATTGATTTCACAAGAGTGCAACCTCAGGTGGTATTTTCCATAAGAATACATTGGTCCCAAATGTGTCCACATGAAACTCATTAAGGTAAAAAGTTAGTACAAAGTACATGTATATAGAAAACCTCGGAGGCCAGAGGAAAGAAGTTTAGGGAAAAAGCAAAACAAGTGTAAGGTTAAAGATATACACCAACACGTCACACAAAATTTACCTTAGAATTTTTTTTTGTTATGCCACTATAGTTAAAGAAACTGTGGTCAGAAATCCTAACCTTTTCAAAATCTTTTTGAAAGAAATCCTAACCTTTTCTAGACTGTTTTTACACAATAGCAAGAATATACATTTAAAATATTTTGCCAAGTGACAAAAAATATTGAGATTCAGAAATAAAGCCCAAGATAATTAGAGTCTAAAAATTGCTACTGAGGCCTTGGTCATATCAAATATGTTTACCAGAGAAGGAGGTTGATGACGTCACAACTATTGTCCGTGAGTTTATTTGTATAAGTTGGCTGAACTAAGATTTCTATTATAGCACTGAGAATAGAGTATATAAAGAAAATCACTGGTTATTCAGGAATAACATGAGGAAGTTTCATGTCTTGATTGTGGAGTTGGTTTCTCATTCTACACTAAAATATCGTAGAATGCCCCCTCCAACACACACACACGGTGAACATGAACATGAAAACTAGCAAAATCTGTATCATCTGTACCTGAGTGAATATCATACCATTGTAATGTGGTTTTGAACCTGAACCTGTACTATGTTATGTGAATTATTTTCACTGGGGGAAGCTGGGTGAAGTATACATGAGAACCTTCTACACTATTTTTAAGACTTGTAAATCTTGAACTTCTTTAAAATAAAAGTCATTTGAAAGAGAGAAAGGAAGAAAACTACTACATAAAAATTTATGTCTTTTTTTTTTTGAGACGGAATCTCACTCAGTCTCCCAGGCTGGAGTGCAGTGGTGCAATCTCAGCTCACTGCAAGCTCCGCCTCCCAGGTTCACGCCATTCTCCTGCCTCAGCCTCCCGAGTAGCTGGGACTACAGGCGCTTGCCACCACGCCCAGCTAATTTTTTATATTTTTAGTAGAGACAGGGTTTCACTGTGTTAGCCAGGATGATCTCGATCTTCTGACCTCGTGATTCACCCACCTCGGCCTCCCAAAGTGCTGGGATTACAGGCGTGAGCCACCGCGTCTGGCTAAAATTTATGTCTTGGTTGGGGGCTGTGGCTCATGCCTGTAATCCCAGTACTTTGGGAGGCCAAGGAGGGTGGATCACCTGAGGTCAGGAATTTGAGACCAGCCTGGCCAAAATGGTGAAACTCTGTCTCTACTAAAAATGCAAAAATTAGCCAGGCATGGAGGCAGGCACCTGTAATCCCAGCTACACGAGAGGCTGAGGCAGGAGAATCGCTTGAACCCCAGGAGGCAGAGGTTGCAGTGAGCAGAGATTGCGCCACTGCATTCCAGCCTGGGCAATGAGAGCAAAACTCCATCTCAAAAAACAAACAAAAAACAAAAAAACTAAACTAAAACTTATGTCTTACACTATTGCAAAATAAAAGGTTTTTGAAATACCTCAAAATAAAAGGAGGGAAGGGGAGGATAGAAAGAAGGGGAGAAGGAAGGAAACACTAGGGATTCTTTTCTTCCTTTTTGGTCCATGTAGGGTAAAGACACCTGACAGCAATAACTTAAGCACACCCTTAGAATGACCCTGTATGGCGGATGCATCAAATTTGTGTTCTGAGCTAGAGAATCCAGATGTGGCCAACTCGAGGATTCATTTGTTGTCTATGAGGAGCATCTGAGCCCTGCCTGCCCTTGTCCCAACCATCGTTCTGTCCCATGAAACAGGCTGTACAGGAGATGGAGGCCCCAAGTTTGGGTTGAATGAAGGTTGCCAGGTGGAGGTTGTTAGGGAAAGGGTGTGCCAGGTGGAGGTTGTTAGGGAAAGGATGCTGAGTGAAAACACTACCTAAATTGCATGCCTTTTGCAAGTGGTTTTGGTTCTTCTGCCTGGCCTGCCCCTACTGGGCCCTGGGGTTATCTTGTCCACCACTGGACTCTCTCCCTTGTATGTCACCCCCTAGTAAAACCTCCACATATCTCATTTCTGGCTCTGTGTCTCTTCTTTGGCCTCTTGAACCTGATGCCTTTTCTGTTGAGGTTAATAGGGCGCAGGCACAGCAGTCAGGATGGACTAGAGAAAGTGAAGAGGTGGGGGACAGTAAGGTGCCTCCTAAAGTTGAAGACAAAGATCCCTTCTGAGAAGGAAATTATGAAAGATCAACACAACTAACCCGCCTTAAACTGGAATGTGTATGTGGCTGACATTTCCTAATGGAAGAGCCTAGGTATAGCATGAGGAAATTAGCATGTCTAAACCCGGGGTTCTACTCTTTCCATTGTAACTTTCTTTGGCAAGAGTGATAACAGAAGGAGTTAGCCTTCACTGCATCTGCAAGCACAGAGTACAAACATCAAGGATTGTTCACAGGAAAGAGCCTGGACTGGTTGTTCCAGCATCCTTGGCAAGAGTTACCTCGACAGCGGAGACAGATGCATCGGACTATCATAGCTTGGCGACAAGAGCCATTAAGACCATTCTTGAATTCCCTTCTCTGTGATTCCATCCTCACTTTTAATTGTGCTTTGGCGATCTGTGTAGCTTTTGCATAGCAAGATAATGAGCTGATCGGCCAATGCCAGGATTTTAGTCCATTTGACATTATTTCTTCTTCATAAATTAGTAATTTGGCATTCTGGTTCATATATCAATATCGTGTGGGTTTTGTAAGAATGAGCAACTGGAGCAGGAGTTCTTAACCTGGAAATCAAGGGCGGGCTTCAAGGGATCCATTAAGCCCTAAGATTACGTGCAAAAGTGTGAGTGTGCCCTTGCAGTGTGCATTTATCAAGGAGAGGGGGCAATAGCTTTCACCAGATTCTCATAGAGGGTTTCAAGCCTGGATACACTGGCAAAATAGTATTTCTGGGCTTATAAAACTGAAGTGACCACAATAAGACAGTGTGCTTTAGTGTGCTGTAAAACAATGCCTATCAGGAAGGGGGTATGCTTTTGTTGTTGTTCTCACTCTAACTATAATATCTTAAATTGAGGGGATTATTCATAACATGGTTTTGGTTTTCTTTTCACAGAATACCCCGGGAATATTTTCCTGTGCTATTCTTCTTTTATGACACCATTTTAAATAACTTCATAAAATTCAATGGTTCAAATGCATCTTATGAGAAATATTTTAAAAGTTTATTCACTAATAACCCCTAAGAGGCTTACTGTTTATGTGAAATGTAGACTTGTTTTTATTAATAGATACCAAGTGTGAGAATGAATTGCAGTCACTATTATTGACAGCTAATATTTATGACACACTAGCTCCATACCAGGCAATGTGCTAACTGCTTTGCATATGAAATCTGGCTGTGAGTTTTACAACAGCCCTGGGAGGTAGATATTATTATTTTCACTCAACAGCTGAGGAAACTGAGATATAGAAAAGTCAAAGAACTTTCTGAGGTCACAGTGCACTCAGCAGTGGAGTCAAGCTGCCAGGCCACATCTGGCTGCCCTTCCCCCCTTACCATGATACTCAATGTCTTTATCCTTTAAGCTCCATTTGGACGTACTTCAACCTTGAAGTTTTATTCTCACTCAAAGTCATTTCTTCCTTTGTGGAAGTCCTCTGGTTCTTCAACTGGCTCCAAATCACCCCCCTTAGCACCATTAGAGTATTACCTAACTCAAGGGTCAGCAAACTTTTGCTGTAAAGGACTAGATTGCAAATATTTTAGGTTTTGTGGCCCATATGGTCTCTGTCACAGTTACTCCACTCTTGTGCCCACTGTAGCATGAAAGCAGCCATAGACAACCACTAAATCAGTGAATGTGGCTATGCGCCAATAAAATCTTATTTGTGGACATTGAAATTTGAATTTCATGTAATTTTCACGTCATAAAATGTGTTCTTCTTTTGATTTTTTCCAACCATTTAAAAATAAACTATTCTTAGCCCATGATCTGCAACAAAAACAGGTGGCCAGCTGGATTTGACCCATAGACCAAAATTTGCCAGCTGTTCAGACTGCATCTTTTATGTTCATATTCTCCACAACTACGTAGAACATCTTTGAGCTTAAAAACTATATCTTAACCCTTTCTGACTCTCCACAGAATCTATATACAGGGATAGACTCATAATTAAGTACTCAACAAATACTATTAATCAACATTAATAGCATTGATGCTTTTCACCCTCAGAGCCATATCTAAGAAGAAATAAGTCCATTTCAAAACGTTTTCTTCACCCTTTTCCCTCTCAAATGAAATTCTGTATCTCTAAAGTACCACAGCAGTTTTTTGCTTCTGAGTGCTGATAAGCAATACCCACGTGCTTGGTTAGCTTAAAGGTCAGATGCTATCCTGGCCAGAGGCCAAGGAATACAGCTGGTGAAAATTCAAGCTGTCACACACTTGTTGCTAGCCTGAATTTCTAGTTCCTTCATCATGAATTATTAGATTGTTTATCATAACGATTTGCTGCATGAACAATCATTTTTAAAGCCATAATCCCCCACCGGGAGAGATGTCATGAGTCAATGGGCTAAATTTAGGACCATGAGAATCCTGCTGCAGGACTGGCTGCCATGCATCTTCTGTGGGCCTTCATCTGTCGATGGAGGGTAAGAAGCACTACCCTCTTCTTATGGGCTTCATGAGGCTGGGCTGATGGTGAATGACTCTGCACATGTAGCGGTGAGAGTTGTAAGCATCTTCATTTACTTTTACTCAATCGTACGACGCAGTGCCAGTGAATGGTAGTATAAGACAGAGAAATATGCTGTACTCTATTATGTGTAGAAATGAAAACTGTTTTGTTTTTAAATCTGCCTTAAGGCCATGTCAACAAGATATGGAATCAAGCTGGTATTTACCACTAGTACACACTTAGAAATTATGCAACATATGCCAATGAGCTTTTTTGTTTTATCATCTCAGAGTGAAGCTGCTGAAACCAGGAACTGTAATTACAGTAGTCTTTTTGCTGTCCTGCTATTGGTCAGATGTCACTCTGCTGAATAGCATATGAAAATGATTGGTATTATACTTTTTTAAGAATGGCCCATAACATGGTTTTCAGGATGGAATTTTGCAAATGCTTCTGTGTAACAAGTAAAATTCTAGGTTTTGGAGGAGCCAGCTGTGCTGCAGGGCTTGAATGTTATTCTGATTTATTTCTAAAAGTTTATTTTAAGGGCTTTTCTTTTTTCACTAGAGTTAGTTTTCACCCACTTTACAAATGCCTTAAAATAATCTGGTGTTGAAAACTCTTCCAACAGCTGCCACCTTGCCTATGGGGTGAGGAGGCTGCTCTCTCAAGGGTAAAGCAACACTCGGCAGGAACAAATGTTTAAACTTTGTTGAAGACAGAAGACAAAGGAAAGCTTTATCGCTTACTTGTTAACTACAGCAAGGAGAAACTTTTCCACTTAGAAATCCCTCAACATTCTTCAGCAGATTGATGGCTTACAGCTCCTAAGCAGACAGCAATCTCATACGTGGTGTATAGTAAGAGGTGGAAAATAAATTGACTCACAAAAGATGTTCTTTCAAACCTCAGACTGCAATTACCATGGAGAGGGAAGGAGAGGAGGCATTTGGCTTTGTAACTAGAGCCTCAGTAATAGGCCAGGGCTCAGGGGTAGCAGCTGTTTCTGCCTCCACATGCTGCCTCATTCCACAGACAGGTCAGGTGGCATCTGTGCACACAGAGTTTGTGACATTTGTTGGGTGCTTAGGGTGCCTGGATGAAGGGTGCTTGTAGGAATGTTGGCAATTGCTAATTATTACTGTAATAATAATATTGTGGATAGGAGGTCGGTTGGCCTTATATAAATATCCTGCTTTGATGTGAGAAGCTCCTGAGCACCAGTGGTTAACATAGTTTTGTTTGGGAAATCTTATGCTCAGCTGTGGTCATTATGGTGTCTCCCCTACTGTAACCCCAAAGAGTAGCTCGCATATTTCTATGTGGGTTAGTCACTGGATCATTAGTAAACCAAGAATGTAAGACACTGCTGTGGCAGATCTTGTTGGTATTACTAACATGCTGGACATGCTAGTCCATCTCTCCCTCTACCTTCACTGATGGTCTCAGGATAGAGAAGAAAATATTCTTCCCTAAATTTAGATTCACACTACTTGAAATTTAAAAGCCCATGTACTTTATTCAATTTTATTGAGTAAAGAAAACCTTTAGAGGCCGGGCACCGTGACTTATGCCTATAATCCCAGCACTTTGGGAGGCCGAGGCTGGCAGATCACCTGGGGCCAGGAGCTTGAGACCAGACTGGCCAACATGGCGAAAACTGATCTTGACTAAAAATACAAAAAATTAGCCAGGCATGGTGGTGGGCGCCTGTAGTTGCAGCTACTTGGGAGGCTGAGGCAGGAGAATCGCTTGAAC
>NW_012119487.1:9209527-9220887 GCF_000951035.1 Colobus angolensis palliatus
GGGAGGGAGGGAGGGAGGAAAGGAAGGAGGGAGGGAGGGAAGGAGGGAAGGAGGGAAGGAGGGAAGGAAGGAAGCCTTTGGTTAGCCTAGGAGTAAAAATGGAAAGAAAGGAAAGAAATATGGTTTGGGGAAGTCTTAGGTTAATTTGATTATTTTTAACAATTATTGAGCCTCCACTATGGCTAGACACTGGAGATAGAAACATACAAAGCCGACAAGGAGACTGCAGGCTGGGAGGGATGCACGGATGAACTGACCAATGCCAAAAAGAGCCACGTGTGGAGCGATACATGCTCTAAAAACAGTAGAGGTACAAGGGAGAAAAGGACTTTTCTTGCTGGAGGGGAGTGAGCTTATCAGAAAATCCAGAGCAAAAGACATGAGCTAAGTCTTGAAAAAGGGATGTAATGGATCCTACAAGCTCACTAACTGCCCACATTCCAGGCAGAAGCAGCAGTAGGAGCAAGAGCGTGGAGGTGAGAAACAGACCAGCCTCCATGCTGATGTAGAAGAAAAGAGAGACAGAAGTCTCAGAAATGCCTAAATCCTGTGATTCTCTGCTGAAAAGAACCACCAATCTTGCCCAAATCCCATCCAGGACCTCTGCAAGCACCACCTCCTCTGGGAAGGTTTCTGGCTCCTTTGAATGTCTGTAGCAGTTTTACTATTGGTGTTGTTTCTCTAACACTCCCATCCCATTTCCCACCCTACATGTTTCACTGTGCTCTCATTACCCCCTTTGTGAGTAACCCGAGGGCAGGGATTGAGTCTTGTAAAGCAGCATAGTACCTTAAACTTAATTGTTATTTCGTAATCACTGGACTTGATTTGAAGTGAACTGCTCAGTTTGATTCACTGTGGTCCATGTACATAGAGATCCATAGTAGATAGTGTTTTCTGTTTTTATTTATTTTTTATTTATGTATGTATGTATTTATTTATTTATTGAGACGGAGTTTCACTCTTGTCACCCAGGCTGGAGTGCAATGGCACTATCTCAGCTTACTGCAACCTCCACCTCCCACATTCAAGCAATTCTCCTGCCTCAGCCTCCTGAGTAGCTGGGGTTACAGGTGCCCACCACCAAGCCTAGCTAATTTTGGTATTTTTAGTAGAGGCGGGGTTTCACTAACCAGCCTGTTGGCCAGGCTGGTCTCGAACTCCTGACCTCAGGTGATTCACCTGCCCTGGTCTCCCAAAGTGCTGGGATTACAGGTGTGAGCTACCACATCTGGCCTATTTTTTTTTTTTCAACATTTAAAAGTCATAGAAAAATTGTAAAAATAGTACTTGGAGCTCCAAGTACTCCAAGCACTGGTGCTCACCCAGATTACCAATTGTGACCATTTAATCACATCTGCCTTATTCTTTCTAATAAACACACACAAACATTAAAGTTGTTTTTGTTTTTTCCTGGACCACTTGACAGAAAAAGTCACAGACATGATGCCCCCTTACTTACCCCTTAATCCTTCTGTGTGTATTTCCTGTAAACAAGGACATTTTCTTACACATTCAGACCATCAATTAACATTGACAATGAACAAACCAGAACATTAACATTGATCCAACTTTACCACATAATTCACAGACCCCATTCAAATTTCCCCTGTTGTTGCAATAATATCTTGTACAGGTACAGGCTTTTTATAGTTATAATTTCTCTTTAATCTCCTTCACTTTGGAACAATTGCTCAGTTTTTCTTTATCTTTCATGACCTTGACATTTTTTTGACGTACGTACTTTGTAAAATGTCCCGCAAGGTGGGTGTGTCTGACGTTTCCTTGTGATTTATGTGTTTGTAGCAAGAGCACCTCAGAAGCAATGCCTTGCTCTTCTCAGTGCATCTGTCAGGAGGCATACTATGCCAAATTGTCCTATCACTGGTTGTAGTAAAGATGGTGTCTCTTGGGTATCTCCACTGAGTCATCCCTAAGTATTTCATGAGGAGACACCTTAAGTCTTCTATTATCAGATAGAACTTTCCTTTCTTCTCCATTTATGCATTTTTTTATCAATGTAGGTTCATAGATTCCTATTTTATTCACAGAGTTAAAAATAGGTAACTCTATTTGTTACCTATATTTGTAACATTTGTTCAGATACTCAAATTATCCAGACTTGACCATTGGGAGCTCTTTTTTTTTTTTTTTTTTTTGAGACAGAGTCTGTGCAGTGGCGCAATCTCAGCTCACTGCAACCTTCGCCTCCCAGGTTCAAGCGATTCTCCTGCCTCAGCCTCCCAAGAAGCTGGGAATACAGGTGCGCACCACCACGCCCAGTTAATTTTTGTATTTTTTAGTAGAGATGGGGTTTCACCATATTGGCCAGATTGTTCTCAAACTCCTGACCTCGTGATCCACCTACCTTGGCCTCCCAAAGTGCTGGGATCACAGGCGTGAGGCACCACGCCCGGCCCATTGGGAACTCTTTTAAGGCAGATCTTTTTGATATGTCCCTACCATGTTTTGGACATTTCCTTACTTTGCAGTACAAGATGTCCCTGTCTCATCTTTCATTTTATGTACGTCAGCCCTAGAGTCAACCATTTCTCTGGTTGACTCTGGTTTCTTTAAATGGAGAATAATATTTAGAAGCCAAGCCCTGCAAGCTAGGGGTGCTCATCGCTACCAGGTGTTTTTCCCTCCAGCCCTCATAGCACGCAAAACTAGGAAATATATATGTATATATTTATTTACATATTTTATAAGTATATACGTGTGTGTATATGTATCACTGTGTGTATACAGTAGTCCCTCCTTATCTGTGGGAAATGGGTTCCAAGACCCCCAGTAGTTGCCTGAAAAACGTGAATAGTACCCAACCCGACTGCTGTTAGAATGCACTTCTGCCCTCGTCCTCCATCCACAAATGTAATGCCTTCTCCATCATAACTAAACAACGTGGCTGTAACTTTTGCAGCTTGAGGTGTGATAGCAAAACTAGCAGTTTCTTTTTCCTTTTTCACAATTTCACAGATGGAAGATTCGTTCTTACTGTGGATCTCAGCAATCTCGGCATACAATTTTCTCTTTCCTTATTAAGGAGAACTTTCACCTTTTCACTTAAAAGCACTTTATAGCTTCTCTTTGGCATATCCGAACTGCCAGCATTGCTACTCTTGTGCTTTGGGGTTATTATTAAGTAAAATGAGGGTTACTTCAACACAAGCACTATGAGACCCGACAGTTGATCTGAAAACCAACACAGCTACTAAGTGAATAATGGCAGGAGCGTAGACAGCGTGGGTATGTTGGACAAAGGGAGGATTCAAATCCTAGGCAGGACAGAGCAGGATGGTGCACAATTTAAAACTCATGAATTGTTTATTTCCAGAATTGTCCATGTAATGTTTTTGGACCAAGGCTGACCTCAGGTAACTGAAATTGAGGAAAGCAAAATCACAGATCAGGGAATATGCACACACACATATAAACATCTGCACACATTGGTGCCTACGTCAACATCTACGTCAATGTCTACATAAAGCTATGAGTTCACATGGGTTCCTCTTCTTACAATCTAATAGCAAAGGGCTTGTTCGAGCCATTCCCCTTTCAGTATTTATAATTTCCTTCTGACAGCAAGAAATGTGACTCTCATCATGCTCAATGTATTCACCTCTTTGCTTAATTATCCTTATATGTCATCAGTCCCAGCTGCAATGGCAAAAGCTTGTCCTGTTACCATGGGTTCCCCCAAACAGGCAAGTCCCTTTCCCAAACCATGGTGGGGACTGAATGAACAGTTACCTGCAGTGATCAGAATGCACACTCTGAGGGAATTCTGTCCGCTTCTGCCACTGCCTGGACTCTGAGAATCGGTGGGCAAGGATTACAAGGTTGACTTTTCCTGTTGTTGCTTAGCAGAGTGAATGTTATTTTCTGCTTTGCCATGGCAGTGACCCCTTTAAATGTGGAATTTTTTTTCTGTTTGCTGCTCTCTACTTCTCTGATTACTCATAGGACAGTAAAAGGATTAACTGAATCCATTCAAAGATGTGGCCCGCTCCAAGCTTCTCCCAGGAAGAGTGCATGATAAATATTATATAGCTTGAGGCCAAAGGTCAGCTAATCCCTCCTCACAGCTGCTAGTACGTTCTCAGGGCCACCAGCTAACTTCCTAGACACACATCTCTAAGTCATCTTGCACTCCTCCTGCCTCCACCCCACCACGTACCCCGCCCCATGTCCAATTGCAACCTTGGAGGCAGCAAGTTCCTTCGCACTGCAGCTGCTGTGTCAGTTTCTCCTTGACCGATTTACTGTGGCCCTTGAGACTGCCCCCTTCACAATGTCCTTACCGTTCTTGAGGGCCAGGGAAATCCTTTTCTACGACTTAAATCCTCCCAACTCATTTAGATGTTTCCTTACAGAATTTTCAAAACCAGACACTATGTGTCATACCATGTTCCCCAAATGAAGTTGAAAATCCAATTTATAAGACCAATTTCTATTCTCTGACAATTTATATTATTAGAGAAAATGGATAATGATGAAGCCCACAGATTTCATTCCAGAACTGACTTTGCTGCAGAGGAGCGAGGAGAGCTGCCTGGCAACACAACGCATCGCTGTGCATAAACTTTGTTTACAGCCAAGGCTGGAGTAAAGGAACAGATGGCAAGAAAATCGGATTTAAAGAAAGGAAGGATGTGCCTGCATCTGGGAGCTCGGTAAATCTCTTGGCTTCTGGTGTGCATACAAGGGTGACGTCTAGCTACCCCAGCAGTCGCGTCCCAGTTTGCTGTTGATTTTTGCCTGTTTGGATCTGTCTCTGAGGATGGTTAATACATCTTATTACAAGCATTTATCTCATCCCTCCCACAGGAAATGTGTTTTCCCAGGGATTTGTATGTTCCCTAACCTTTTATGGAAAGCAGTTTCTTGATCATCCATGTGATTGTGTATCTAAAATTTCAAGAATATTTAAGCTGCTAATCCTGCTTGTCTGTAGAAGATGGGTTTATATTTCTATGATCTTGGAAATATTTACAATGAGTGTGTATAACAAGGAGAAATAAGCATAAACATTTATGCGTGCCACATTCGTAAGCGTGCTTGCACACACACCCGCTTCATGCTTTATTGTCTCTCTCCGGTGCTTTACTCTGAAGGCAAAACCGTTGTAAGCAGCTGACCCTCACAATATATGAAATAGCTATTACCAAGGCTCACAGTAAAGCTGCCCAAGGCTTGCTTACCCCGCCCTCCAGAAGGAAAGTGCAAGTTACTCTTCAGGTAAGATTTACATCTGCTCCCTTGGTAAGATAAAGGGAGAGAACATATACATTTTATCCCAATGATGTAAACTTGCCCTTAACAGCCCCAATTGTTTAATGCTGACAACAAGTTATAAGCATTTTTATTTCAAAATAACCCCGTATACATTTATAGCAATTCTAGGACCTTCACAGCTACCCATAATCAATCCCCTACAGAAACATGCTCCATGCCAAGAAACTCCACCCCACTCCTACATGTTAGCAACCTGTCACTCCTGAGCAACATCCAGTTCTGTGGAAAGTCACTTCTTCAAATTCATCGTGAGCTGAAGATGAAATTACTTAAGCAAAAATACCATATATTATAAAAATAGTTCTTTACGAAATAGTCACCAGTTAAAAAGATCAAAGCATCTTATAGGATTGACTGCCAAGCACCAGTGGAAGCAAGCACCACTATTAGAACTGTTTTGACCTGACTCATTGCCTCCTGGTCTGTGCCAGGCCAGTTGCAGCTGTTAGGCATAAGAGTTATTCTTTCTGGTGGCACACAGCTTGCCCTCTTCAAATAAACCCTCCAGGCATACCTCCCCAACCCCCTGGAGTGCATCCGGGACCACATTCTGGAACTCCCAGGCAGCCCCAATGGCCAATGGCCAGTGCAATCCCCCTCACCAACCTCTAGAAAGGTAACTTTGGGTTCAGAGGTCTGTGGCCTGCTGGTACTCCCATATCTCTCATAGTGCTTGAGTTCTGGCCTGTATGATTATGGCTTCCTCAACCTACTGGCAGAGGCCACAGAGGAGGCCTTGGTACAAAGGCCAAGCTGGGCACAGGGCACTTAGTGACAATGTATCACTCATTGTTGAGTCATGTTCTTTTACTTTACATAGCCTCTGAGTTGACCACCACCTCGGATCCTCTACCTTCAACCCACTGCTGTGACTAAGTCAAGGAAAAAACCCTACCAAGAAATCCCCAGAAGAATCCACTATGGCAATTCACAAATGATCCTTGTATACTCTAGGTGGTTCACAGCAGGGTGATGGGAGAGTTCAGTGCAGGGACAAGGAACCAAGGCTGTGACCAATTCCATTTAAGTATTTTTAACTAATTTATGATGTTTGGAGGTCCCAGTGGCCTCAATAATGTTGCAGTTCTTGAGTCCTGTGTGCCAGGAACCACTGATAGATGTGCAGATGTAGCTTTAACCAACAGCAGCCACCATCCAGGAGGCAACTCATACATTTCTTTTTTTGATATCTTTTTTTTTGACTGAGGCAAATATACCCTTGGCTCTGTGGGGTTGCATAAGGATCACCTAGGATGCTTTTTCAAAATGCAGACTCCTGGGGTCTCCCTTGCCTCAACCTTCTAGGTTCAATAGGTCCAGGGTAGGACCTGAGAACAACAGGTTCCACAAGTGAATCTGATGATGGTGGATTTGGGGAAAAGTCCCTAGATAGTAACCTTTGTCTTCTTGTCTTTTCACTGTACACAATCCCCCTTCCCACTTGTTTTAATTACCTCAAGCTTTAATTATCACCTATATGCCAATGGCTTCCAAGTCTCTATACCTATAGTCCTAACCTCTCTCTTGAATGCTAGGTTTAAATTTCCATGAGCCAGCAGATAAATCTCCCTTAATATACCATGGATAATTTCAAAAACACTTTCAAAATATAATTGTGAGAACTCATTTCCTCCTTAGGCGCTTGAAATTAATTGCTGCTCTTTGAGGACTATGTAGGTAATAAAAGGCCAGTGTTGACCAAAACGTGAAATCCACTCAGGGTAAAGAAAGTTTTATTTAAATTTCTTGTAAAGTAAAAAAAAAGAAAAAACAATGTTGCTAATGGCTGAATAACGCATAATACTCAGACTGGAAAGCAGTTTGCTTCCAGTCTATAGGTTTTAAACTAGTGTCAGCTCTTTGCAGCAGATGTGAACAGAAATGCAAACATTTCACCCACTTAATGACTTTTTGCCTTGTTTCCCTAAGGCAACTAATAGCTCTGTAAAGGCAGTATTTGATAACTGTGAGTACATATTGTCTGGTGATTTGATTCTTTATTGCTTCTCAAATCAGGATGGTAAAGATTCCAACTTGAGAATCTGAGTTGTTTTATTTACCTGAAGGTACAGATCTGTAGTAATCAGGCTCCTTTTGTTGCAGGGAGCAGAAGCCCAGTCAGTTTATCTCAGGTGTTGGATCACCTGAGATCAGGAGTTCAAGACCAGCGTGGTCGACATGGTGAAACCCCCTCTCTACTAAAAATACAAAAATTAGGCAGGTGTGGCGGCGCCTGTAATCCCAGCTACTTGGGAAGCTGAGGCAGGAGAATCGCGTGAGTCAGGGAGGTAGAAGTTGCAGTGAACTGAGATCGCTTCACTGCACCCCAGCCTGGGAAACAGAGCAAAACTTTGTCTCGAAAAAAAAAAAAAAAAAGATAAATAAAATGGATGGGTTTTCAAATCAAAGTAAGTTTCAGTCACTACTATTGCTAGCTTATTTATATTTAATAAATATATAATCCCATGACACTGTGCAACATAATTAGCAAGTATTTATGCTGTTGAATCCATGACCCAGTTTCCTGAAGACATCTGTTTTCTAAAAGGATTTTTTTCAAACTTAGATTAAAAAGGCACTACTTAAATAGGGTTGCCAGAGAGAATACAGGACACTCACTTAAATTTGAATTTCAGATAACTAGTAAATAATTTTTCACCATAAGTATATCTCAGACATGCAAGGGACATACTTATACTAAGAAATTATTCCTTGTTTATCTGAAATTCAAACTTAATTGGGTATCTTCTTTCTTTCTCTTTCTTTCTTTCTTTCTTTTTTCTAAACCTGATAACAAATCCTCCGCCCCATTTATTTATTTTTCTTTCTTTTCATAAAAAAGACTAAGATTTTAGTTCTCCCTGGTGTAATGGCCTCACTTCTCTTCCAAATTGTTTTTAGATCTTTTTTCTTCTTTGACAATATATAACAGGCATGTCACCTTTGTTGATTTCTTTTTTTTTTTTTTTTTTTGAGACGGAGATTGCTCTGTCACCCAGGCTGGAGTGCAGTGGCCGAATCTCAGCTCACTACAAGCTCCGACTCCCAGGTTTACGCCGTTCTCCTGCCTCAGCCTCCGGAATAGCTGGGACTACAGGCGCCCACCACGTCGCCCGGCTAGTTTTTTGTATTTTTTAGTAGAGACGGGGTTTCACCGTGTTAGCCAGGATGGTCTCAATCTCCGGACCTCGTGATCCGCCCGTCTCGGCCTCCCAAAGTGTTGGGATTACAGGCTTGAGCCACCGCGCCCGGCCACCTTTGTTGATTTCTAATGTGTAATTTTTAAATGTGTATTAGGGCCAGGTGCAGTGGTTCATGCCTGTTATCCCAGCACTTTTGGAGGCCGAGGCGGGCAGATCACCTGAAGTCAGGAGTTAGAGACCAGACTAGCCAATGTGGTGAAACCCCGTCTCTACTACAAAAGTATAAAAAAAAAAAAATTAGCCTGGCATGGTGGCGCACACCTGTAATCCCAGCTACTTAGGAGGCTGAGGCAGGAGAATTGCTTGAACCTGGGAGCTGGAAGTTACAGTGACCCAAGATGGTGCCACTGCATTCCAGCCAGGGTGACAGATTGAGACTCTTGTCTCAAAAATGTATAAATATATAACTAAATAAAATGTATATAAGATAAACTGCTGGCGAAATCAGCTTAAGCAACCTCTGAACTGATGACTAATAGTTAAACAATTGCAAACAGGTGAAACCAGTCTCACTGTGCGAATAATGCAAATTCAAGGGCCAATCTGGGTGGAGATCTGTGACAGTAAAACACAATTTCTTGTTAACAGAAAGGAGTTTGTTTAATGTTATCTCCTGTGATCTAAAGGCCTTGGATATTCAACATGTGTCTATTTTTCAAATGAGAACTGGACTTATTTATTTTCTTTCTTTCTTTTTTTTAAAATACTCCTATGACTTCATTTCCCTTCCACCCCATAAGTTCTTGAGACCATCCACAAAGGTCAGCAGAAAATAATGTCTGAGCTCTCTGGGACATCCCATGCATCAAAAGGCCGTATCTTTACTAGGCTGAGGAGTACAGAGCCGAGATGTGTCAGAGTACCACCTCCTCTCAGCCAGCAAGGCAAACTGCCACCACGGAGTCATGCATGCTACTGCACTGGCCATAGGATTGGATTTATTTCACTATTGTTTGTGGATCTCAGTAGGCAAATGTGTCCAGTCATAAACACAGGGAAAAAGAGACACGTTATTCCTGTTAACAGTAGGATGCAACAATGTCAATAATTGTTAGGTAATTAGTGTCAACATATTAGACAATGCCAGCCGGTTTCATGTGCAGTCATATGCTTTACCTCTTGAAATGACAAACTGCGCAGTAAGTTGTTACCTATGTTTAACAAAATACTACCAAGAATAGTCTGAAACTAATACATTTACTTAAACATGGATACTTAGAGATGTTAAAAAAAAAAAATAGTAGAGCAAAATTAAGATTTTCCTGAGCTTCAAAGAACAAACTGGAGATCCAGTGAAACTTTGGTTCTCAAGATTTCATATACAGTACGCGAAAATGCCCCCAGAAATGTTTCTAAATACAGACCACTCCTGTGTCCCGTTTCCAGAGATTCTGTTTCAGCAAGCGGTATGGCATTGTGGTTGGGAGCGTGGAACTAGACTAATCTGCCCCTTTGCTACCTATGGAACTCTCTCTTGTCTGTTTCCTCCTCTGTAAATTGGTGATAATATGCCTCTTGCATGGAGTTGTTCTGAGGATTAAGAGTTGCCATTTGTAAAGCATTTAATAGATAACCCATGTATGTTAGCATTTTTTTTTTTTTTTAAGATGGAGTCTCAGTCTGTTTCCCAGCCTGGAGTGCAGTGGCGCAATCTCGGCTCACTGCAACCTCCACCTCCTGGGTTCATGCCATTCTCCTGCCTCAGCCTCCTGAGTAGCTGGGACTACAGACGCCCACCACCATGCCCAGCTAATTTTTTTGTATTTTTAGTAGAGACAGGGTTTCACCATGTTAGCCAGGATGGTCTCGATCTCCTGACCTCGTGATCTGCCCGCCTCGGCCCTCCCAAAGTGCTGGGATTACAGGCGTGAGCCACCGCGCCTGGCCTTTTTTTGTTTTTTTTTTAAAGTAGCACTCCAGGTGGCTGAGATGCTGGCAATTCTCAGTCCATAATTTAATAAACACTGCAGTGTCGCCTTGGGATGGCTGTCGACTCAGTTTGGGCCGGGCATAAATCAGTTAATCTCTCTGTGCACCAGTTCACTGCCAGTAAAGTAAGTCTGAGAATTCTTAACTAACTCAAAGATATAGTCCTTGAGAAAGGAAGTAGCCACATTTCCCTCAGTAGCCTGGCAGTGTACACTCCTTGCTCTAAGAAATACATGGTAAACAGGGACTGTGCCAAGACTATACTCCAATGAAACACTTTGGACCTTTAGCCCTGCTCTCATGGAGAAATATGAGTGGTCTCAGGAAGTTCGCAGCCTTGGTTTTCATGGTAAGTCCAGCGCACGTGAAACTATTAGCACGCCACACAACACCATGGATGTGTCCAAATATGTGGGATACCTCGAGGGCCACATGTTTGGAGTTTCCTTCTAGCTCCTCCTTCCTAACCTTTAAATGTTGGTGGGCTCTGGGGTTCTGGCCTCTTCTCAATTTACATTCCCATCCCTAAGCTTAAGTGAATGCCCAGCTTGTATCTCTAGCCTGATGGCTCCTTGGGCTTCAGAGTCTTACATATCCCACTGTCTACCCAACAGCTACACTTGGATGTCTCAAGGGCTCTCAAACTCCACATGTCCAAAAAGGAATTCTTGTTTCCAGATTCAATAACCCCATGGAAATTTGTGTTCACTTCCTTCCCCAAGCTTTCCCTACCAGGATGTGGTAACATCATCTATCCAGGCACTTAGACTTAACATTAAGAAGTTGCTCTTTGTTTTGTTTTTGAGACAGTGTCTCATTTTGTTGCCCAGGCAGGAGTGTAGTGGCACAATCTTCGCTCACTGCAACCTCTGCCTCCTGGGTTCAAGCAATTCGCCTGCCTCCGTCTCCCAAGTAGCTGGATTACAGGTA
>NW_012119487.1:9221412-9230795 GCF_000951035.1 Colobus angolensis palliatus
TGCCCAGTTAATTTTTGTATTTTTAGGAGAGATGGGGTTTCACCATGTTGGCCAGGCTGGTCTTGAACTCCTGACCTCAGGTTATCTGCCCACCTTGGCCTTCCAAAGTGCGGGGATTACAGGTGTGAGCCACCACGCTCGGCCAGCTTATGGTTGATTTCTTCTCACAATTTAAGTCTCTCCTCAAACACAAGTGTCTCCGCCTCAAAGAGGCCTTTCCCTATCACCATATGGAAAATGGTCTTATTCCTATGGTCACACACTAGCCCTTACCCTGCCTTTTAATTTTTTCTCACAACATTTGTCTCAGTCTGTTATACTACTTATTTATTTACTGCCTAATTATCTGTTTGTCATACTAGAATAAAATCTCTAAGAGGGCAAAGACTGTCTTACTCACCATAGCATCCTGAGTTCTAGAATGGTCACTAACTGTATTAGGTTGTTTTTGTGTTGCTATAAAGAAATACATGAGACTAGGTAATTTAGAGGAAAAAAGGTTTAATTGGCTTATGGTTCTGCAGCCTTTACAGGAAGTATGGTGCTGGCATCTGCTTGACTTCCAGGGAGGCCTCAGGAAGCTCACAATCATGGCAGAAGGTGAAGGGGAAGCAGGTGTCTCACATGGTGGGACCAGGTGCAAGAGAGAGAGTAGGGCAGTTGCCACACACTTTTAAATGACCAGATCTCATAAGAACTCACTCACTTTCATGAAGACAGCACCAATCCATAAGGGATCTGCCCACATGACCCAAACACTTCCCACCAGGTCCCACCTCCAGCACTGGGGATTACAGTCCAACATTGGAGTTAGTCAGGGACAAATATCCAAACTATATCACTAATAGTGGGTTCTTAGTAAATATTTGTCGCAAGAATGAAAGAACAAATGAGGAATGGATATCAACTATTAATAACAAAGGGGTTTTGGGAATCAGAAGAATAATGAGTATTGGTACACTAAAACCAAAACAACAACCACAAAAAGCAAAAACAAAACAAAGATTCTATTAGGGGCTTTGGAAGGGCTGGAAATACTTCAGTAGGTGAAAAAAAAGAAGAAAGGGCCTAGCATAAGCTAGGTGGGGGAAACCCCAAGATTTGTGTGGCAATAAAAATAAACTGATCTAATAGAGGCAGAGAGAAAATGACAGATGCAAAAAGGAACTGAGGTTGAATAGGTTAAAAAGGGTCAGATCCGAGCAAGTGTTGAATGTGTCACATAGAGGAGTTATTTGATGGGGACGTGACATTTTCCAGTGGGGTGTCAAGGTGTCAAGGATGAGTGTGGTGTCATGTCGTGACTGAAGCTGGGAATAAAGGAGTGTTCTGCTGCCGGCACAATACTCAGGGAAAGTATCTTGGGAACAGACAAAGGGTGCTACAATTAGATTTCCCCACAGTGTAAGTAGAAATCCTAAGGAGAAGCCCCTTTGCTCTTGGAATATGTCTCAGAAGCTTAGAGGTCACAGCTGAATCTGAGAATGGGCCCAGTCAGGAGGACCTCACATACGCACCAGTTAGAAATAATTGTTTGCTGCTATAGAATCTAGTTAAGTATTGGTTCTTGTATGAAGGCATGGCACTGGCGGGCTTTCTGAAAGCACATTGGAGATATTGTTGGGAAAATGTTAGGTTTTTAATCACCAAAAAATGGTCACAATTGAATTTCAAGTAAATCGCCTCCTTAGTTCTACTGCAGCTGCCTTAAAAACATCCTTGCTTTTAGAAGTGGAATATTCATTATGATTCAAAGTGATACTTTGTAGTCTTGCTCTAATGATGCACACACATGACCTTTTGAGAAATCCAGATGTTGCTAATGTTCCAGCTGTGTAGAATTGATTTACTGTGACTAGAAGCTGGAAATGACCTAGATAAGCACAGCAAATCCCAAAGGACCCACTCATTTTTTTCTATTAAGATCAAGTGACTAATTGGATGGTTAAACCCTGGCTTCCACCTCTCCTCAAAGAAGAGAAAGGCATCTCATTATGTATCACCAAAGTGACTTTTAAAGAGTGCTTCAGCATTGACTTTATTCCCAAGCTTGTAACTAGGCCAGTTATTGCATTTGAAAAAAGAAAGTGCCTCCATTGTGCCTCCTACTGTGTCATACACCACAGCATCACCATGGGTGATGGGAACACTGAGCCTGTGCTACCTTCCTCCACGCTGGCCTCAGTGTCCCTCCTATTTTCTGATGCACTAGGAAGAAGACTTACCTCTAGTGGATGTTACATCCCTGGGTACCCACCTCTCTGCTGGGTGCTCAGTGAGTCTTCATATGTAAAGGAGATAACATCACACCCATGTTACATATGAAAAAACTCCAGAGAACATTTTCCCTCCACACCTGTTTATTTAGGATAAGTAATATACTGAGCATTGGGGCTCTCATTTCTGGACTCCAAAATTTTGCAATAAGAATAGTTCTGTTGGGCGGGTGCGGTGGCTCACGCCTGTAATCCCAACACTTTGGGAGGCTAAGCCAGGCAGATCACTTGAAGTCAGGAGTTCGAGACCAGCCTGGCCAACATGGTGAAAACCCATCTCTACTAAAAATTCAAAAAATTAGCCAGGCATGGTGGCACATGCCTGTAGTCCCAGCTACTAGGGAGGCTGAGGCACAAGAATCGCTTGAGCCTGGGAGATGGAGATTGCAGTGAGCCAAGATCACGCCACTACACTCCAGCCTGGGTGACAGAGTGAGACTGGATCTCTCTCTCTCTCTCTCTCACACACACACACATACACACACACACTAGCTCTGCCTGGTCACATAGAGGTGGAACCCTTTGTAAAAAAAAAAAAAAAAAAAAATGCTGTATTACTTAGAAATGGCTACCTCTCACTTTTTTCAAGGAAAAAACACTGAGAAAACAAAAGTCCAGGACAACGAAGAATATACAAAGGAAAAAAACAAATGATCCCTTTCTTCTCCAGACAGGGGCCACATTTTCTTTGTCACTATATCCCCAGTGCCTAGAATAAAGAGGAAATTGAGATAGTTCTGTGGGGGCAAATGAATTCATATGGTGACTTTGGGACCCTGCATTATGGGGGTCTGGACTGAAAGATTCCTTCAAAGTCACTCTGGACCAGGCCCGCTGCTTCCAGGCACGTTTACATCCAAAGTAAGCAACAAAAAGATCTGACATCCCTCCCTAAGGCCTAGAACACAATACAAATAGACAATAAGAACAACAAAGTGGGTTTAAGATAAAATAAACACAATGCACATTGCATTCTTGTCTTCTTTTCTTGTCTTTTCTGGCTGTGTGTGTGTTTTAACAGGAATCTGTTGGTGGGAGAATTCCTGCATGTTTCCTATAAGCAGATGGCAATGTTCTCTTAGTCTCATAGGAACGAGACAGAGAAGGGGATGGTGGAAAAAGGACTGATAGAAACAGAAAGAGACAAAGCACATCTAGCCAAGCAGTCACTCTCTAGTTCTAAAGACTTTTGAAAACAACAGTATTGTCAAGAATTATTTAACATTTTTTTGATACTATCATTATAATCAAGGAGTGAGCTGTTGAGAGATTTCATCTTCATTCATTTTTTCAACAGATGTTTGGTCAGTGCCCGGCATGTCAAGTACTGGGCTAGTTGCTTGTTTTATAAAGATGACCAAAACAGAGTCCTTGCTAGGTCATAATCAAGACAACCCAAACAACAATGACCACGCCATTAGCTAGAACAGCAGCGTGCCTAGGATGCAAGGAGAACCTTGGAGGGCAGTCAGAAAGGGTCCCAAGACCAGGTGACATTAGAGCTGTGCTGGGAAAGAGGGGTAAGATTTAGACGCAGGTGAAGAAACAAAGCAAGCACATTCAAGGCGGCAGTCAAAGTCACTGAACTATGAGAGCACCTGAGCTAGTTGGTACCACTAGAATCAGGGGTAAGGCTAAGAGAGGATGAGGAACTGAGGCTGATGAAGGCAGCAAAAGTAGATCAAGAAAGATGTTGGCTCTCATGATTGGACATTTTTTCTCAAAGCAGTGGGGAACCATCAAAGACTTTTGAACCAGAAAAAAATGTCATGTTAGCATTTTTTTTTTTTTTTAGATTGAGACAGGGTCTCACTCTGTTGCCTAGGCTGGAGTGCTGTGCCACAATCACAGCCTTCCTGGGCTTAGGTGATCCTTTTGCCTTAGCCTTATGCATAGCTGGTACCACAGGCACATAACCACCACCATGCCTGGCTAATTTTTTAAAATAATATTATTTGTAGAGACAAGGTCTCACTATGTTGCCTAGGCTGGCCTCAAACTCCTGGGTTCAAGTGATCCTCCTGCCTCAACCTCCCAAAATGCTGGGATTATAGGTGTGAGCCACTGCACCGGACTCACCTTAGCATTTTTAAAAGATTACTTGGGAATAAATGCAGGACACAGATTTGTTGGACAGGAGTTAGGAAACAAGACTGAAGAAAAGGAGACCAGTAAATAAGCTATGGCTAGAAACTAGGAGATAAATTATACAGGTCCTAAACCAAAGAGTGCTAATAAGGATAGAGAGGAGGAGGCAGATTGGCCAATTGAATGTGAAGAATGAGTGGAGAAGGCACACAAGAAGACACTTTAGATACCTCTCAGGCTTCTGTCCTGAATGACCAGATAGATGTGGATGTCGTTAACCAACATTCAATGTAGGGAACGGAAACATTTTAGGGAGGAAGATGATATGGGCAATTTGGGATATGTTTAGTTTGAGATGTCCAGCTGGGAGTTGAAAAGCCATGTGTGGAGCAGAAAGAAGTTCTAGGCTGGAGATAGAAATCAGCACTGGGATGATAACTGAAGCTATAGGCTTAAGTTCTACTAGATCAATGGCTTTCAGACTATTTTTTCTATAACCCACAGCAGAAATACATTTTATATCACAATCCTGTGTGTATATATATACACACCTATAAAAACATTCATTCAACAATATTTACCATGACTAAGTGTGATGGACTGTAAGAACTTTCTATTGCATTTCAGTATTTTTAAACGCTGGTCAGATGCACCGATTTGATTTGAATCTACTAATCACTAATGGATTGCAGCCTGTAGTTTAAAATGCACTACCCTAGATTATAAGCTTCTTGTAGCTGGGACCACATCTTACACAATTTAGATTCCCCATGGCATCTATGATAATGCCTTGCACATAATGAACTTTTGTGGAAGGAAATAAGGGGAAAAAGGAAGGAATGAAGTGAGGGAGGGAGAGAGAGACGAATTTTTCCAATACTCAACCTTAAAATGTTCTCCAAAACTACAGTGAAATCTTGTCTCCTCCAATTCTACTGAACTTTCATATACACAGTTTCTATTTTTTTCCTCACATTTCCAAGGTTAATCAAACATGGGTCACAATGCCTCAGGGGAGATTTGGAGTTTTGCTTTTTCTCGCCACCAACTCCCTAAACCACACCTAGTGCTCCAACCATAGTCTTTTAGTTGGACTAGACTGGCCAAGCAAGACACTTATGTTACATGGTTGCAGCCCTCCTATGCAAAGGTTGTCATGCTGTGTACCACAACAACTGCCCGCATCGGAGGAAGATGGCAGCAGCCAGTCAACACATGCACAGAGAAGAGGCAGTAGAAGCCCTAAGAAAATAGAAGCTATGAGCAAGCTGAAGACAAGAGGAAGAGAGGACAGGAGGGAGAATAGCTGGTAGCGGCAGAAGCAGAGAGTAGTTGGGAAACTGAAAGAGCAGAGCACTAGAAATAGGTATAGTTGCCAACTTCTGTTCATAGGGACAAGATACCCAAGTATGCTGTGATGAATACTACGTTATCTTTTCCTGATGACACTGCATCATTCCCCTGATGACATTGCATCCTCTGTGAGGACCAGCTTTTCATAGATTCTTCTTTCTCCACAAGGCCCGTATATCATAAATCAAATTTCTCCCTTGCTTCCTTCCTTTCTCTTGTACTTAAAAAAAAAATTAACTTACAGAAAAGTTGCAAAGTGGCAAGAATATTGCAGAGTACTCATACCCTTGACCCAGATTCACCAATTTTTAACATTTTGCCACATTTCCTTTCTCTTTCTCGTTTTTTTTCTGAAGCATTTGAGACTAGGATGCATATATCACTTTTTCTCTTAATATTTCAGTGTGTATTTCTTTAGATATTTTCTTACACAGTCATGGTACACAGCTCCAATTCAGGAAATTTTACATTGATATAATACTTCAAAGTTAAACCCCACATTTCTACACCAATGTTCATAGCAGCACTATTCACAACAGCCAAAAGGTGGAAACAACCCAAATATTCATCAACAGATGACTGAATGAACAAAATGTGACCAGGCGCAGTGGCTCACGCCTGTAATCCCAGCACTTTGGGAGGCCGAGGCAGGCGGATCACCTGAGGTCAGGAGTTCAAAACCAGCCTGGCCAACATGGTGAAACCCCATCTCTACTAAAAATACAAAAATGAGCCAGGTGTGATGGCAAGCACCTGTAATCCCAGCTACTTGGGAGGCTGAGGCAGGAGAATCACTTGAACCTGGGAGGTGGAGGTTGCAGTGAGCCATGATCATGCCACTACACTCCAGCCCGGACGACAGAGTGAGATTTTGTCTCAAAAAAAAAAAAAAAAGTGATACGTACATACAATGGAAAATGATTCAGCCTTAAAAAGGAATGGAATTCTGGCACAAGCTATAACATAACGAGACATTGAAAATATTACACTAAGTGAAATAAACTGGATATAAAAGGACAAATACTGTATGATTTCACCTACATGAGATACCTAGAATAGGCAAACTCCTAAAGACAGAAAGTAGAATGGTGGTGACCAGGAGCTGGGAGGAGGAGAAAATGGGGAGTTATTATTTGACAGGTATAGAGTTCATGTATGGAAAGATGAAAACATTCTGGAGATGGATAGTGATGATGGTTGCACAATATTGTGAATGCATTTAATGCCACTGAGCTCTACATCTACAAATAGTTAAAATGGTAAGCTTTATCTTTTGTATACTTTACCATATATTAAGTCGATATTCTAATTATGTGAATTATCCCAATAATGTACTTGTAGCGTGGTTTTTTTTTTTTTTTTTCACTCCAATCCACGATCCAGTCCAGGATCACATGTTTTACATATTGCATTTAATGATTATGTCTCCTCAGCAGGGTGATCAAGTCATCAATTCAGAATAACCCTGTTTGCCCAGACCTTCTCCATTTTAGTACTGAAAGTCCTGCATCCTGAGAAACTACTCAGTCCTAGGTGAATGGGTGAAGAATTGGTCATGCTACTCTTCAGTCTCCTTTAATCTGGAACTGTTGCTCAGCCTTTCAATGTTATGTCTTTCATAACATTGCCATTTTTAAAGAAATCAAGTCAGATACTTTACTGACCATCCCTCAACTTGATATTACCTGATATTCTCCCAGGTTATGCATTTCTGGTTGGAATACTACATTAGTGATGTTATGTCCTTTTTGAAGTATCACAACTGGAGGCACAGATGTCCATCTGTCCTGCATTGGTAATGTTAATTTTGATCATGATCAAGGTGTGGTCTAGTTTCATAATCATGTGCTTACTATTTCCTTTCCACATATGTACTTATAATAAACTTCTGTTACGGTATATGTGTTCCTTGCTACCTGAAAGAGCCTAAGCAGAAGCTCAATATATTATAGGAATCATTGCACTTGACAAAAGAAAGCATTTCAAAATCCCTTTTCCATTGTCATTGCAGAGTATAATAAATCACTGCATTCCTCATCTCTTCTGTCCTTGGCCACTTTAGGTTTTGAGGTGACAGAATTTTCAAAACGTATATATTTCTATATAATTCTTTCTTTTATTAAAAAATCACATTGGTGAAAAAAAGCATGGCTTTCTGTTTAAATTATGTGTCTTGGCATTTATTCTCAAAGTGAAGACTATTGTCTGGGGAAAACACACTACGTGTAGCAAGAACCTTTACACTTTTTAACTGACAGCTGCAACTGCCATCAGCGTTTGTTGTATATTTAGTTGTCGTATAGATCAGTTCAAAGGAACACATTTCCTTTATTAATTAGTCAGGTAACCAGTTGATACGGTTTGGCTGTGTCCCCATTCAAATCTCAACTTCGATTGCATCTCCCAGAATCCCCCAGTGTTGTGGGAGGGACCCCGGCAGAGGTAACTGAATCATGGGGGCTGGTCTTTCGCGTGCTTTCTCTTGATAGTGAATAAGTCTCACGAGATCTGATGGGTTTATCAGGCGCTTCCGCTTTTACTTCTTGCTCATTTCTGTCTTACTGCCGCGGTGGAAGAAGTGCCTTTCTCCCCGCGCCGTGATTCTGAGGCGTCCCCAGCCATGTGGAACTGTTAAGTCCAGTTAAACCTCTTTTTGTTCCCAGTTTTGGGTATGTCTTTATCAGCAGCGTGAAAACGAACTACTAATACACCAGTGAACTCTCCAAGTTCACTAATAGTCTTTGAAAGTGGGACTTTGGAGGTAGAAGATAAGCAATGGTCTCTGGACTGTTTGAAAGATGCAGAAGCCTTCAGACAATGGGCACGCTGTGCCCCAGGACCTAACCATAGCCTTTGGCACCTACTAACATGCCACCTAATCTGTTTATTTATTATGTTTACTCGTCATTTTCTGCCTCTCTCTGCTAGAATGAAGAAAGTTTCAAGAAACCAGGGACCTTTGTTTTTAAGATCAGACAGTATGCATGCCCTATATCATACACTCAACTAAGATATGTTAAATGAACTTGTTATGAATGTGATTAATGCCACTGACTTGTATGCTTAAAAATTATTAAAATAGGAAATGCTATGATATGCATATTTTACCACACACAAAATAAGTTTATAAAAGCCACAGTCATCTAACATGGGCCAGTCCTGGATTGTTGCTGTATTTGAAATAACTTAGTAGATCTACTTTACTAAGGAAATGGCCCAGACCAATTTCTCACCCAAAGAACTGATGGAGGATCAGTCAGTTTCAAAGCCCCATGATTCAAGTGTTGTTGAAGTTTTTAGTTTTTGGTGGAGAAATGAAGGGAAGTAGCCCCTTTGGTTTTACCTTTCCTGCCATGATTTTCCCCATAGGTATTCTTACTCTTACTTCTACAGAGATTTAAAAAGTGGATTTCATGCAGTTGAGCTCAATTTTTTTTTCTTTTAAAAAAGAGATTTAAAAAGTGGAGTCATCATCCAAGTGCAGTGGCTCATGCCTATAATCCCAGGAATCCCAGCACTTTGGGAGGCCAAGGTGGGCAGATCACTTAAAGTCAGAAGTTAAAGACCAGCCTGGCCAACATGGCAAAACCCCATCTCCACTAAAAATAGAAAAATTAGCCGGGCATGGTGGTGCAGGCCTGTAATTCCAGCTACTCGGGAGGCTGA
>NW_012119487.1:9234606-9241359 GCF_000951035.1 Colobus angolensis palliatus
ATAGACCATTATAACTATAAAATATTTTATGTAAAAAAAAAAAAAAAAAAAAGACAAAAATAGTTACAATAATTTATTAATAGACACAATAAAATGATGTTAAGTGTGACATCAGTAGCATAAAATGCAAGGTGGAAGAGAAGTAAAAATGTAAAGTATTTGTATGCAATTGAAGTTAATTTGTTATCAGGTTAAAATAGACCATTATAACTATAAAATATTTTATGTAATCCTCATGGCAACCAAAAAGAAAAAAATCTAGCAGATACATAATGGATAAAAGGCTACAAAATCAAAACATAGTACTACCAAAAAATTAAATCACAAAGAAAGACAGTAAGAGAGAAAGAAAGAAACAAAGGAATTACAAAGCTGTCAGAAAACAATTAACAAATGGCAATAGTAAGTCTTTACCTATCAAAAATTACTTTAAATATAAATGGTTTAAATTCTGCAATCAAAAGACACAGAGTGGTTGAATAGATTTTAAAAATAAAACAAGGCGAGGCTCAATGGCTCACGGCTGTAATCCCAGCACTTTGGTAGGCCATGGCAGGCAGATAACCTGAAGTCAGGAGTTCGAGACCAGCCTGACCAACATGGAGAAACCCCATCTCTACTAAAAGTACAAAGTTAGTTGGGTGTGGTGGTGCATGCCTGTAATCCCAGCTACTAAGGAGACTGAGGCAGGAGAATGGATTGAACCCGGGAGGCAGAGGTTGCAGTGAGCTGAGATCGTGCCATTGTACTCCAGCCTGGGCAACAAGAGCAAACTCCATCTCAAAAAATAAAAAATTAAGAAAAATAAAAAATAAAACAAGATCCAATAATATCCTGACTACAGTAGACTCACTTTAACCTACATAGGCTAAAAGTGAATGGATGGGAACATATATTTTTTGCAAATAGTAACCACAGGAGAGCAGAAGTGGCTATATTTATATCAGCCAAAATAGACTTTCAGTCAAAATCTGTCACAAGAAACCAAGAAGGTCATTATACTATGATAAAGGAGTCAATTCATCAAGAGAATATAAAAATTATAAATATATATGCACCCAATGTCAGAGAAACTAAACATATAAAGGAAATATTAATAAGACTAAAGAGAAAAATAGCAATACAATAATAGGAGAATTCAATATGCCGCTTTTTTTTTTTTTTTTAATTTCGAGACCGAGTCTTGCTGTGTCACCCAGGCTGGAGTGCAGTGGCGCGATCTCAGCTCACTACAAACTCAGCCTCCTGAATTCAAGTGATTCTCATGCCTCAGCCTCCTTAGTAGCTGGGATTACAGAATTGTGCCACCATGCCCAGCTAATTTTGGTATTTTTAGTAGAGACAGTGTTTCACCATGTTGGCCAGGCTGGTCTCAAATTCCTGACCTCGGGTCATCTGCTTGCCTCGGCCTCCCAAAGTGCTGGGATTATAGGCATGAGCCACCATGCCTGGCCATATGCCACTTTCAACAATGGATAGATCATTCAGGCAAAAAATCAATAAGGAAACAGTAGACTTGAATAATACTATAAACCAAATGGACTAACATACACATATGGAACATTCCACTCAACAGCAGCAGAATTCACATTCTTCTCAAGAGCAATGGAACATTCTCTAGGATAGATCATATATTAGGCCATAACACAGGTCTTAACAAAGAAGACTGAAATCATATCAAGTATCTTTCGTGAAATCAATAATATAAAACTATAAATTAATAACAAAGGGAAAATTGGAAAATTCACAAATAGTATTAATAAAAATTAAACAACATGCTCTTGAACAACGAATGGGTCAAAGAAGAAATAAAAAACTATCTTCAAGCAAACAGAAATAGAAACATAACATACCAAACATACGGGAGGCAACAAAAGCAGTTCTAACAGAGCAATTTATAGAGATAAATACCTAAATTTAAAAAAGAAAGATCTCAGAGCCAGGTGCAATGACTCATGCCTGTAACCTCAGCAGTTTGGGAAGTCGAGGCAGGCAGATCACTTGAGGTCAGGAGTTCAAGACCAGCCTGGCCAACATGGTGAAACCCCATCCCTGCTAAAAATACAAAAATCAGCCAGGCCTGGTGACAGGCACTGTCAGGAGGCTGAGGCAGGAGAATTCCTTGAAGCCAGAAGGCAGAGGCTGCAGTGAGCTGAGATTGTGCCACTTCACTCGACTGGGCAACAGAGTGAGACTCTGTCTCAAAAAAAAAAAAGGACAAACTAAGCCCAAAGTTAGCAGAAGGGAGAAAAATAACAAAAATTAGAGCGGAAGTAAATGAAATAGAGAACAGAAAGACAATTTAAAAGATCAAAGAAACTAAGAGTTGGTTTTTTAAAAAGATAAACAAAATTGACAAACCTTTAGTAAACTAACCAAGAAAAAAAGAAAGATGACTCAAAAAATTACAATCAGAAATGACAAAGGAATAGTTACAACTGATACCACAAAAATACAAAAGATTAGGTGGATTCTACCAAACAGAAAAGAATAAACACCAATTCTTCTAAAACTTTTCTAAAAAAAAATTAAGAGGGAGGAACATTTACAAACTCATTTTACAAGGCCGGTATTAACCTTGCATCAAATTTGGATAAGAACACTAAAAGAAAAGAAACTTGCAGGCTAATACTGAACATAGATGGAAAAATTCTCAATAAAATTTTTGCAGGCTGAGGCCAGGCACAGTGGCTCACTTGGGGATGCCAAGGTGGGCAGATCACTTGAGGCCAGGAGTTTAGACCAGCCTGGCCAACATGGTGAAACCCCGTCTTTACTGAAAATACAAACATTGGGCCAGGCGTGGTGACTCCCACCTGTAATCCCAGCACTTTGGGAGGCCGAGGCGGGTGGATCACCTGAAGTCAGGAGTTCAAGACTAGCCTGGCCAATATGGTAAAACTATGTCTCTACTAAAAATACAAAAGTTAGCTGGGTGTGATGGTGCACACCTGTAATCCCAGCTACTTGGGAGGCTGAGGCATGAGAATAGCTTGAGCCCAGGAGGCAGAGGCTGCAATGAGCCGAGATTGCATCACAACATTTCAGCCTGGATGGCAGAGCAAGACTCTGTTTCAAGAAGCAAAACAAAACAAAACAAAAATTGGCTGGGCATGGTGATACATGCCCATAGTCCCAGCTACTTGGGAGGCTGAGACACAAGAATCGCTTAAACCTGGAAAGTGGAGGTTTCAGTGAGCTGAGATTGCACAATGGCACTCCAGCCTGGGTGATGGAGTGAGACTTTGTCTCAAAAAAATTTAAATTAAAAAAATATATATTAACTGGCTGAATTCAACAGCACATTAAAAGGAGCATACACTATGATCAAGTGGAATTTATCCTTGGTATGCATGGATGGTTCAACATACACAAATCAATAAATGTAATAAACCACATTAACAGGATTAAGGTAAAAATCATATGATCATTTCAATTGATGCAGAAAAAGCATTTAACATCCTTTTGTGATAAAAATTCTCTACAAATTAGGTATAGAAGGAATGTACGTCAACATAATAAAGGTCATATATTACAAACACACAGGTAACATCATATTCACTGGTGGAAAACTGATAGCTTCCTTTCTAATATCAAGAACAAGACAAGCATGCCCACTCTCATTACTTCTATCTAACATAGTACTGGAAGTCCTAGCCAGAGCAATTAAGCAAGAAAAAGGAGTAACAGCCATCCAAATAGGAAAGGAAGAAGTGAAATTGTCTCTGTTTGTGGATGACATGATCTTATATGTAGGATACCATAAAACTCCTCCAAAAAAAACTGTTGGAAATAATTTTAAAATTCAGTAAAGTTCCAGGATACAAAATCATCATACAAAAACCAGTTGCATTTCTATACACTAATAACAAACTATCTGAAAAAGAAGAAAACAATCCCATTTATAATAGCATGAGAAAGAATAAAATACTTAAACCAAGGAGGTGTAAGATTTGTACACAGAAAATTATGACACTGATGACAGAAATGAAAGAAGACACAAATAAAATGGAAAGATATTCTGTGTTCATGGACTGGAAGAATTCATATTGTTAAGATAGCCATACTACCCAAAGTACTCTATAGATTCAATGCAATCCCGATGAAAATTCCAATGACATTTTTCACAGAAATAGAAAAAAACTATCTGAATATTTATGTGGAACCACAAAAGACCCTGAATGGCCAAAGCAATTTTGAATAAGAAGAACAAAGGTAGAGGCACACTTTTCTTGATTTCAAATAATATTACGAAGCTATAGTAATCAAAACAGTATGGCAATGGCATAAAAACAGACACATAGACCAATAGAGAGCCCAGGAAAAACTCCATGCATATATAGTAAACGAATCTTTGATAAGGGCACTAAGAATACATAATAGGGAATGGATCATCTCTTCAATAAATGGCCTTGGGAAAACTGAATATTCTAATGCAAAATAATGAAATTGGACCCTTATCTTACGTCACACACAAAGTTAACTTGAAATGGACTAACTTTTCCACTAGTTAGTCCATTTCAAATTAACTGTGTATGTGATGTAGTCCCAGCTACTTGGGAGGCTGAGGTAGGAGAATCACTTGAACCTGGGAGGTGGAGGTTTCAGTGAGCCAAGATCACACCACTGTACTCCAGCCTGGGTGACAGAGCAAGACTCCATAAAAAAAAAAAAAATTACAAAAATTAGTAAGACATGGTGGTAGGAAGCTGAGGTGGGAGGATGGCTTGAGCCTGGAGGAGGAGGTTGCAGGCCAGGCACAGTAGCTCACACCTATAATCCTAGCACTTTGGGAGGCTGAGGTGGGCAGATCACTTGAAGTTAGGAGTTCAAGAACAGCCTGGCCAACATGGTGAAATGAAACTCCCCCTCTACTAAAATACAAAAAATTAGCCAGGCGTGGTGGCGCATGCCTGTAATCCCAGCTACTCGGGAGGCTGAGTCAGCAGAATCGCTTGGACCTGGGAGGCAGATGTTGCAGTGAGCCGAGATAGTGCCATTGCACTCCAGCCTGGGCAACAGTGTGAGACTCAGTCTCAAAAAAATAATCAATTTGTAGAATGATGCCAGCAAAATGGTTGAATAGGAGGTCCCTGCTCATATCCCCCCATAGCAACAATAATTTGGCAGCCATCCACAGACAAAAGTGTCTTTGTGAGAGCTTTGGGATCTACGTAGGAGGTTGCTCGGGTGGAGCCCAAGACCTAGGTAAGCCGTTTTAAGAAGGCAGGCCCATGTCCAGGTGGAAGATTCACTGACCATGATCCTGGCTATAAACCCAGAAATAGCCCCATCTGCCAATGGACTGAGATACAGCCCTGTTTGGCCTAGGTCCTCCCCACAAGCACCATCCGTCAAGGGATTCAGGAGGAGACACCCCTGCCCATGCCTCAGATAACAGGCTGGCTGACCTGGGTCCTGACTATGGACCCTAAAGCAGTCCATGATCCAGCTTCAGTCCTTCTCAGCCATGGTTCAGGAACTGTCTTTCCAGGGCAGTCCCCCTGGAGGCAGTCCCACTGACTTCAGTTCAACTGCAGGTCCTGAAGCAGCCGTGTGACCCAGCTCCAGCCTGCTTTGGGGATTAGTTATTGGATCTTTATTAGTTTCCTTTGATGGTGTCATTTTGCCTCTTTCTTCATGATTCATGTAGCCTTGCCATTTGTATCTGCGCATTTGAAGGTGCAGTCACTTCTGCCAATAAAAGCAGATAAAGACTTTCTCTTGTCAAGTCCCCAGATAGATTAAACCTCAGTCACAGCTGTGGATCCTGAAACAGCCATGTGACTCAGTTCCAGCCCCTCTCAGCTAACATTTGGAGCCATCACCGCTTGTCCAGGGACCCATCCCAGTAACCTAGTAGGAGTCCTGCTAGAGACTTGTAGGGAGCCACATGCATCCATTCACCTGGTAACAGGCTCTCTGTCTAAGGATCCAACTGTAGACCCTTGAGGAGACACTTGGGACCAGAGCCAATTAGAGGAATAAAAAGGAAAAAAGAATTTAAAAAGTGACAAAAGAATACAAGACACATGGGACACCATTGAATAAATGTGTGCATTATGCAAGTCCCAGAAGAAGAGAAAAAGAGAAAGGAGTAGAAATCTTATTTAAAACAATAGTGGCTGAAAAGTTCCCAAATCTTGGGAGGGAAGTGAATATCAAGACTCATGAAAGCTCAAAATTCCCAAGCAAGATCAATCCAAAGAAGACTATTCCAAGACACATGGTCAAATCATCAAAAATCAAACACAGAGAAAATTTTGAAAGCAGCAAGAGAAACTCTTCACATACAAGGGACCTCAATTAGGCTGTCAGAGATTTCTCAGCAGATATATTCAAAGTGCTGAAAAAAACAAAAACGAAATAAAAAGAAAACCCTGCCAACCAAAATACTAATCCCAGAAGAGCCATCCTTTAACAAAAAATGCTAAAGGGAGTTCTGCAAGTTGAAACAAAAGGATGCTAAGTAGCAACATAAAAATATATGAAAGCAGAAAAGTCACTAGTAAAGGTAAATACATAGTCAAGTTCAGAATACTCTAATACTATAATAGCAGTAGGTAAATCATTTTCACTTCTAGTATAAAAGTTAAAAGACAAAAATATAGCCAGGCGTGGTGGCTCATGCCTGTAATCTCAGCACTTTGGGAGGCCGAGGCAGGCAGATCACCTGAGGTCAGGAGTTCAAGACTAGCCTGGCCAACATGGTGAAACCCCATCTCTACTAAAAATACAAAAAATTAGTCAGGC
>NW_012119487.1:9241409-9243809 GCF_000951035.1 Colobus angolensis palliatus
AGGAAAGGAAGGAAGGAAGGAAGGAAGGAAGGAAGGAAGGAAGGAAGGAAGGAAGGAAGGAAGGAAGGAAGGAAGGAAGGGGAGAGACAGAAACTGCCCTTTGGGTAGCATGGCATGTGCCACTTCTCCTGTTCTCAGTCAGATCCTCCTTCCTCCATGTAAAGAGTCTATTCTTACCACTGCTGACATCTAAAGAGCACAGAAACAAGAATCACAGCTTAGAGAAGTTCTACAAGATAGAATTAACGAGGGAACACGGAAGATTGTCTACTCTGGGGAGTTTTCTGCTTTAGTGTTCACAAAACATTTCATAATCTGCAGATAAATGTGTAGGCTCTGCAAAATACAACATGCAAATAGTTCTTGGTAAAATCTATGGATCAAAGCTATTTCTCTTTGCCCTTCAAATGATCTAGTTTGCTTTTTAAATATTTGAACATTTTCCTACAAGTTGTGACAATGACACAAGTTTAAACACACCATGCCCTTTATAAATAGATCCTGACCTGACAAAGCTTCCACCCTGACTCTGACTCTTGTCTGAGGTTTGAGAGGAAAAGAGAGATTTAAAGGGAAGCTAATTAAGACAAATCTTCTAAAACATATATGAGGCTACGAATATGTTGAGTGCTTAATTAAAAAACAATGTTCTATTGGGTTTAATACCTAAATCAATGAAGTCTTATCAGTTGAGGAAATAGTCACAAAAGAGGTTGTGTAAATGGCAGAATTGATGAGTGCTACAGTTCACAAATTTTCTACCATCCATTCAGATTTGGATTCAAATGAAGATTCAACTAACAGGTATTGAACATTTGCTTTGTGTCGTGTTCTGTGAAAATACTGCAGTCTTCTTGAGGCAAATATTTTGGTTCTCAGCTAAGAAAAATTTTCTTTTATTCTCTCTCTCTTTTCTTTCTTTTTTTTTTTTTTGGTTGTAGTGTTGGTGGTGTTGAATAACAGGAACAAGAGGCCATTCTTACTTTGTTTTAGTACTGCTATTTCAAAGACTCAGATACTTTCAGGATTTGTCTAACAAATAGAAAAAGTGTGTTTTTGTTGAAAACCACAAAGTTAATTCTATCAACTCGAAGCCAATATTTTTATGAGTATATTTTATTATAACTGTATATTTTAGTTGTAGTGCACCGTTGTGTTTAGTTTATTTGTATGTTTTGATTCTGTATTGAAACATAAATTCTGGGTTTGAGTTAAAACTGTCACAGAAGTGAGCAGAAAAATTATAAAGGAAGTCAGGATGAGAAATACCTAGTGGGGATTAGGCTCTCAGAAAAATGGAATATCTCATTTACTCCCTCACATCTAACAAGCTCAAGGTACATTTTCTAACTCTCACTTTTGTAAAAAGTGCCAACGAGCACAATGGCTATTTTCACATCATCCCAGAACATAACACTGATAGATGTTAATGCCCTCTTGTTTTCAATTTTCATTCTAGGGAAAACATTTTAGCAGAAAACATTTGGAATAGGGTACCATTTAAAAAGCATCATACTAAATAGCACATTAAGGTCATTTCTATACGGCCTTTTAAATAATACAACCTCACTCAAAAAAAATTTACGTATATTCCCATATATGTAGGGACTGTTATATTGTTGTAGTTCCCACTCCAGTGGATGTAATAAATAACTGTTACATTGTTAAAATTGAGTAGTGCCTCTGAAGGTATAGCTGAATAGGTAAATTTTGGGAGAAGATAGATGATTCTGTGTATAGGGACTGTAAGAAGTATGAATTTACCCGAGAACATGGGATCTGCAGCATGAAAGTCTGAACTCCAGAATCCACTCTAACATTTACTAATTGTATGACCTTGAGGAAGTTCATTTTAAATTTGTAAAACAGGCATAAAATATTACTTGCCTTCTAGGAATATTATGATGTTTTCAGAATAGTGTAAAGAAAAACATTTTTTAGAGCTAGGAACCATTAGTAAATTAGTTATAACAATAAATGCTTTTAATACAATTGTTTTGATTTTCATATACATATTTTTTTTTGTTTTTTGTTTTTTTGAGATGAAGTCTTGTTCTTGTGCCCCAGGTTGGAATGCAATGGCACAATCTCAGCTCACTGCAACTTCTGGGTTCAAGTGATTCTCTTGCCTCAGCCTCCCGAGTACCTGGGATTACAGGCATTTGCCACCACACTGGGCTAATTTTTGTATGTTTAGTAGAGACAGGGTTTCACCGTGTTGGCCAGGCTGGTCTTGAACTCTTGACCTCAGGTGATCTGCCCACCTCGGCCTCCCAAGGTGCTGGGATTACAAGCATGAGCCACCACACCCAGCCTCATTTATATTTTTTAAATCTAAAAATCAGTTTGGCCAGGCGAAGTGGCTCATGCCTGTAATCCCAGCACTTTGGGAGGCCAAGG
>NW_012119487.1:9249227-9265083 GCF_000951035.1 Colobus angolensis palliatus
TGAGCAACAGAGAGAAACTCTGCTTCAAAAAAAAAAAAGAAAGAAAGAAAGTCAAGCTATTGGAGAAACTGGACAGCAGTGTAAGTGTGAAATGTTTCTACTAAAAATAAAAAAAAAAAGTGTCCAGGCATGGTGGTGCACACATGTAATCCTAGCTACTTGGAAGGCTGAGAGGGAAGGATTGCTTGAACCTGGGAGGTGAAGGTTGCAGTGAGCAGAGATCACACCACTGCACACTCCAGTATGAGCAACAGAGAGAAACTCTGCTTCAAAAAAAAAAAAGAAAGAAAGAAAGTCAAGCTATTGGAGAAACTGGACAGCAGTGTAAGTGTGAAATGTCTTATAGAAGAGTATTGTGTTGGAATGGCCACCATATATGACCTGAAGAAACAGAAGGATAAATTATTGAAGTTCTATGCTTAAAGTGGTAAATAGAAGTTATGAAAAATGGAAAAGCATAAAGCTAAAAATGAAGATCTCGATTATGTATTGAAAGAGTGGATCTGTCAGCATTGCAGTGAACACATGCTACTTAATGGTATGCTGATCATGAAACAAGCAAAGATCTATCAACAATGAACTGAAAATTGGAGGGAGCTGTGAATATTCAATAGGCTGGCTGCAGAAATTTTTAAAAAGATATGCTATTAAATTTTTGAAGATTTTTTGTTGTAAAGCATCTGCTGATCACAAAGCAGTAGAGAAATTCATTGGTGAATTTGTCAAGGTCATCACTGATGAAAATCTGATGCCAGAACAAGCTTGTAATTGTCTAAGTCCATTTTGTTTTGCTATAAAGGAATACCTGAGGCTGGGGAATTTACAAAGTAAAGAGGTTTATTTAGCTCATGGGTCTTCAGACTGTACAAAAAATACGGTGCCAACATCTGCTTCTGGTGAGGTCCTCAGATTGCTTCCCCTCATGGTGGAAAGTGAAGTGAGAGCCAGCTTGAGCAGAAATCACATGGCAAGAGAAGAAGCAGAGGTGGGGGAGGTCCCAGGCTTTTTTTAGCAATCAGCTCTCTAGTAGAGTGAGAACTCACTCATGCCTTTTCCCCTCAGGGAAGCCATGAATCTGTTTATGAGGGATCTGCAAACCCCCGCCCCACACTGCCTGACTCAAACAGCTCCCATTAGTTCCCACCTCCAACACTGGTGATCAAACTTCAACATAAGATTTGGAGGGGACAAACATCCAAACTGTAGCAATAATGCTAATGAGACATCACTATTTTGACATTGTTGCCCCAGAAAGACACTGACCACTGCTAATGAGACAGCTTCTACAGGAATTAAGAATGCCAAGGACAGAATAGCTATGCTGGGATGTTCTAATGCAGCAGGTATGCGTAAGTTACATAAATGTAAAGTTGCTGAGGTAGGGAAAAGCTTGCATCCTCATTGTTTCCAAAAAGTGAATTTCATACCAATCTGTGATTATATTAACAAAAAGGCATGGATCACCAGGGATATCTTTTCTGATTGATTTCGCAAACAATTTGTACCAGTGGCATGTGTTCACTGCAGGGAAGCTGGACTGGATGGCAATTGGAAGATTTCATTATTCCTTGGCGACTATTATGCTCATTCTCATCCTCCAGCTGAAATTCTCATCAAAAATAAAGTTTACGCCATGTACTTTCCCCTAAATGTGACTCCATTATTTCAACCACATGACCAGGGAATTCTTAGGTAAGAGTAAATATAAAAACACTTTCTTAAACAGCGTGCTAAGAGCAGTGGACAGAGGTGTGGGTGTGGAAAATTTTCAAAAGGAGTTTAGCTATATATGCTATATATGCTTTTGCAATGCTTGGCACACAGTGACTAAAACCACTGGCCTGGCATAACCTGTGTCCTGCAATTATGTTCAGTGATGATGATGAACAAGATGGTGACTCTAAAGAATTCCGTATGTCAAGTGAGAATAAAATGATGCCCGACCTCCTTACATATGCAAAACATATACCTTCGGAGTCTCTAAGTAAGCTGGAAGAAGTGAATATTGAAGACATTTTTAACATCAATACTGAGGCTCCAGTTGTTCATTCACAGATTTATGGTAAAATAGTGAAAATGATTCTGAATCAAGGTGATTGTGATCATAGTGATGATGAAGATAATGTTAACACTGCAGAAAAAGTGCCTACAGACGACATGGTGAAAATGTGTGATGAGCTTATTGAAGGACTTGAGCAGTGTGCATTCATAATAGAACAAGAAATAATGTCTGTTTATAAAATCAAGAGAGACTTCTAAGACAAAAACCATGGATAATGAAGCAGATTAATCTGGAGGAAACACTTTAAAAAGCCAGCAGATGCCCCCTCATCCGTAGAGGACCCACTTCCTGGTCCTTCAACTTCTTTTGATGTTTCTTCTCACCTAAAAAGAAAGAAATACAGGCTGGGCGTGGTGGCTCACGCCTGTAATCCCAACACTTTGGGAGGCCAAGGTGGGTGGATTACCTGAGGTCGGGAGTTTGAGACCTGCCCAACATGGAGAAACCCCATATCTACTAAAAATACAAAATTAGTTGGTCAGAGTGGCATGTGCCTCTAATCCCAGCTACTTGGGAGGCTGATGCAGGAGAATCACTTGAACCTGGGAGGCGGAGGTTGCGGTGAGCTGAGATTGCGCCATTACACTCCAGCCTGAGCAACAAGAAAAAAAAAAAAAAAAAAAAAAAAGGAAGGGGAAAGAAAGAAGAGAAAAATAAATACAGTGTACAGCTGTAATTTTTGAAACGCAGCATTGTAGACAGAGAAGCAAAAACATTTGCTTTGTTTGTCATTGTCATTGTTTCACAGCTGATACGGGTATTCTGGTGATGCCACTGTGCTGCTTAGTTACCCTGAACACATTATTTTTTCACTGTATTAATGATATGTCACATTTTTTATTGTTAAGTACTTATGTTTGAATAAGTCTGAGGAAATGATTGCTTATTGGTAGCATATAAATTCAGTCAGGGATGATGATGATGCCAAACAACCACAGATTGTCCACATGGGTGGCTGAGATCGTGACACCTGTGCTTTCTGATGGTTCAGTGTACACAAATTTTGTTTCGTGCACAAAATTATTTAAAATATTGTATAAAATTACCTTCAGGCTATGTGTATAACATATATATGAAACGTAAATGAACTTTGTGTTTAGACTTGGCTCCCATCCCTAAGATATCTCATAATCTGGAAATATTTCAAAATCTGAAATCCAAAACACTTCTGGCCCCAAACATTTCAGATAAGGTATATTCAAGCTGTATCTGCACTCCCATTCTCATTGAGCATTATTCACAATAGCTAAGATATGGAAATAATTCAAGGGTCTGTCAACAGATGAATGGATAGACAAAATGTTATACACACACACACATACACACACATGTGCACACACAGACACACACACACGTGCGCGCGTGTATTGGAATATCATTCAGCCATGAAAAAGGAGGAAGATCCCACGATTTGTGATAACAGGCTTTAACCTGGAGGAGATTATGCTGAGTGAATTAAGCCAGATATAGAAAGACAAATACTATATTATCTCACTTATATGTGGAATCTAAACAGGTCAAACTCATAGAAGCAGAGAGTAGAATGGTGGTTGCCAGGGGCTGAGGTGAGGGGGAAGGGTTGTGGAGGGAGATGTTAACCAAAAGGTACAAACTTTCAGTTCTAAGATTAATAAATCCTGGGAATTTACATACAGCATGGTGACTATTGCATCCTTTTTTTTTTCTTTTTTTTTGAGATGGAGTCATGCTCTGTAACCCAGGCTGGAGTGCAGTGGCGCAAACTCAGTTCATTGCAACCTCTGCCTCCTGGGCTCAAGTGATTCTCCCACCTCAGCCTCCCGAGTACCTGGGACTACAGGCATGCTCCACCACACCCAGTTAATTTTTGTATTTTTAGTAAATGGGGTTTCACCATGTTGGCCAGGCTGGTCTCAAACTCCTGACCTCAAGTAATCCGCCCCCCTCAGCCTCCCAAAATGCTGGGATTACAGGCGTGAACCACCGCACCCGACCTATTGTATACTTGAAATTTGCTGTGTGCGTGGTGACAATGTGAGGTAATGGATCAGCTTGATTGTGGTAATCATTTCACTGTGTATGTATACATATAAAAACATATATATATTCAAATCTTTATTATGCGGATAAAATCACATTGTTACATCTAAGAGATATATAATTTTTATTTTTCAATTATACCTTAGTAAGGCTAGAAAAAGTTAAACCCTTTTTCAAAATAAAAAATTAAAGACAATAACATGTAAATGCTCATTTTAAAAATCAGAAAAGTAGATATAAGAAAAAAGGAAAAGTATCCATAGTCCTACCATCCTTCACCTTCAAGTCTTTGCTCAAATATCACTTTCTTGGTGAGGATTTTCAGGACATCTGGTTTAAACTTGTTGCACTACCACCTCCACATACACAAATGCCGGCTTCTTCTGATCTTTAGCACTTCAGGATGTGTGAATCCCTGTTTAATTTATGTCTTTGTTCATTGTCTATCTCCCTACCCAGAATTTAGGCTCCATGAGGTCAAGGACTTTGTCCACTTTGTTCACTGTTTTATCCCCGTGCCTGTACATTGTTGGCCTTCAATAAACATTTGTTGGGTGAATCCAAACACAAGTACTGTTAACATTTAGACTTAGGTCTTCTAGTTTTCAAGGCAGCGAGTTTTACTATTTTTTGACAGGATGGAACACTAACATCTATTAAATGCCAGGCACTGTGCTGGGGATTTTACATACTATGTTTCATTTTATCTCTCAAAAACCCTCAAAAATATTATCCCTGATTTACAGATGAGAAAAACAAAAGCTGAAAGATATTAATATGCTCAAGTTCACACCCTAGCAAATTGAAACTGGATTCAAATCAAAATCCATGACTCTGCAATTTTACTGCATCATTGTCCTCTATATAGTTGTATTCTAGCTGTTTCTGTATTCATGTCTATCTTTTCCCACTTAGTTTTATATCCTAAGTATTTCCTTACGTCATCACATTCCATTTCCTATTTTAATGGAAAAAGCGAACTGTGTAAATGAGGGTCATACTAGAGATAGCAGTAATATACATTGGCTGAAGGTCGTAAACATCTATCATTTAAGTGTTTCATTATGAACTTTCCTAAAAATCATATTTAATCTAACCTTTGTGCTTTTGTCCAAAAGCCCATCCCTACTCCTGTCTACCTACCCATATTTTTATTACTTGAGATTCTCAGATTCAACCTAACCACTTAAGCTTTTTGTTTTTTAGGAAGGTTATTTACGATAAGACACAAGATTCACTCACAGATTTGAAGCTGAACAGTTAAGCCTTAAAAAAGACGTATTTTCTGGGCCTTGGTCACTGGGGCTCGCTTACCATCCCCTGCCTTTGAATTTCTGCCTGTTGGCATCATCCTCTCAGACTAGCTTTGAAGACATAGCTGCCTTGGGCACATATCCTTGCAGCTCTCTGACTAGAGAAAAAAGGAATATCTTTCTTCTGCTTGAGTTTGAAAGTAAGTGGTAAAAAGACACTGAATGACCTGAGTGGGACTTTGTGCCTATCCAGGGACCAGTCAATGTGCCCAGAGGAAAGAAGAAAACTGATTAACTCAACTTGAGCATGTGCCGTACCTCTGAAGTACTTCATGATTAGTAGCCCCCACATGGTTTTAAGGAGCATTTGCCAGAAAAAAAAAAAAAAAAAAAAATGCCTGTTCTGTACAGACAAAAGGTTGAATGCCTCTCTATAGGACCAGGTCAAATCCTGTCTCCTTTCTTGATGAGTTCATTCATTATGAGAAAAGGTTCATGGAGCGCCTACCATGTGGTAGGCATTGCTAGATTCTGGAGGCATCCATTTACTCATTCGGTCAATCAACAATTTTTATTCAGCGCTTTCTGTACCAAGTACTGTGCTAAGTTGCTGGGGGACACAGCAGTGAGGAAGACAGACGAGATCTCTGCCCTCTCAGAACTTGTGTCATGTCAGCTGGGCATGGTGGCTCATGCCTGTAATCCCAACACTTTGGGAGGCTGAGGCGAGCAGATCACCTGAGGCTGGGAGCTTGAAACCAGCCTGGCCAACATGGAGAAACCCTGTCTCTACTAAAAATACAAAAAAAATTAGCTGAGTGTGGTTGCGCATGCCTGTAATCCCAGCTACTCAGGAGGCCGAGGCAGGAGAACTGCTTGAACCTGGGAGATAGAGTTTGCAGTGAGCCGAGATCGCATCACTGCACACCAGCCTGGGTGACAGCAAGACTCTGTGTCAAAAAAAAAAAAAAAAAAAAAGTATGTAGGGACAACAGTCAATAAACAAGTAGATAAACTAAACAATTACAGATTGTGAGAAGAAATAAGAGATGAAAAGCGTACCTTATTAAGAGAATGATGAGGGTGGGCATGGGGGAAGGTGTCTGCTTGGGTGGTGAAGGCCAGGCTCTCTGAGGAGCTGATACTAGAAAACTTAACCAACCCATGTGTCCTCCTTTTGAAGCCCTCACAGGCCTTAGCATAGAGGCTGAGCACATGAAGTTCTGCTAAAGTGAATGGGAAATTAGGGAAATGAAAAGAAATATCTAGCTTACTGTAAAAGTAAAGAAATACTTTTTGAAAATTGAAACCTGTTGGGTAAAGGTCATACTCTCTTAGAGTTTTTGAAAAAAAAACATCATTTAATAGTCATTAAGAAAAAATGTGTGACCACAGGAACTGCAGAGTTCATAAGACTTCAATACATATTTCAAAACAAGCCTCAGAAATAACAATCCAATGTGTCATTGCTATACAACTCCTTGAAAAATAAATCCACAACAAAAGGAAAAAATAAGACTATTTTGCAGTCCAGATATCTAAGTACTAAAGAACTTACAGGAGCCTCTGAAAATCCAGTAGGCATGTTTATGTTTTTATGATGATCTTCTCCCCTGGATAAATTTGTTTGTTTTTAGAAAGAACTAAAAACTTCTGTTTTGAGATTGCTCTGTACACATGCATGATATTCGACCATGTAGAGTCATGAACATTCTCTGTCTATACATTCAGATACATAAAGGCAGGGGGATATGGAAAGGATATGGATTTAGTCAGATAGAACTGAGTCCCAATTCTGGTTCCAGTACTTTTTTTTTTTTTTTTTTTTTGAGACAGAGCCTCACTCTGTCGCCCAGGCTAGAGTGCAATGGCGCAATCTTGGCTCACTGCAACACCCACCTCCCAGGTTCAAGCGATTCTCCTGCCTCAGCCTCCTGAGTAGCTCGAATTACAGGCACCCGCCGTCACATCTGGCTATTTTTTGTATTTTTAGCAGAGACGGGGTTTGCCATGTTGGCCAGGCTGGTCTTGAACTCCTGATATCAGGTGATCCACCAGCCCCAGCCTCCCAAAGTTCTGGGATTAAAGGCGTGAGCCACTGCGCCTGGCCTGGTTCCACTACTTAGTAGCTGCGTGATTATTTAAAGTTATTTAACTTTTCCAGGCCTCATTTTTCATCTGTGAAATAGAGATAATAATAACTTCATAGGGTTTTCTGAAATTTTCATTAAATCAGATGTGTTGAATGCTAGATAGATGTATTGAATGTGAAACAGAGTCAACCCCTAATGAATGTTATTTATTTATTTATATATTTAAGGTTTACTTATTTACTAGGCCTGGACAAGACATAATCTCATTTCTATTACTCTTACGGTCTGTGAAAGAGCAAATTCAGAATATTTTGTTTGCTTCTGATTCTGATCACACTAGAAACATTAAATAACAACCACTACTATTTCATGAACATATCAGGAGTAAATTGGAACAAGTTCAGCTGTGAAATAATTTTGAGAGGGTTAAGTGTTTTTCTGCTCTTTCTACTTTAGCTCAGAACATACATGGGATATGTTTAATTATTCATGTATAAAGGAAAGATCCCGAATAACTTTCAGTCAAACCGTCCTTTTCATAGGCCAGAGGGACTTTGGCCATCTGTGTGAGTGTTGTTGCTTCTCCTGAGTTTTCTGCTCATTCCTGCATCTGTGATCTGGTTCAAGGTGCTTTTTTTTTTTTAAATTTTTTATTTGTTTCATTTATTTATTTGAGACAGGGTTTCACTCCTGTCACCCAGGCTGGAGTGCAGTGGCACGATCTTGGCTCACTGCAAACTCCACCTCCCACACTTAAGTGATTCTCGTGTCTCAACCTCCTGAGTGTCTGGGACTACAGGCACAAGCCACTACACCTGGCTAATTTTTTGTTTGTTTGTTTGTTTTTGTAGAGATGGGGTTTTGGCATATTGCCCAGGCCGGTCTCAAACTCCTGAGCTCAAGTGATCCTCCCACCTTAGCCTCCCAAAGTGCTGGGATTACAGGTGTGAGCCACCACACCTGGCCTCAGGTGATTTTTGACTGGACTGAACTTCATGTCTACTCATCTCAATTTCATTCATCCTCCTACCTAGTTATTCATGCTCCTTACCTTACTCATTCCAACTGCCATCATTGCTTTGGTTTTAGGGAAAGGGGATTTCACAGTTCTTTTGTTCCATCAACAAACAACATTTACTCTTGAATGTCTCAAATTTTTCTTACCTTTTTATAAGCAGGAATTCCCCCTTAAATTGTCTCAGCCCATCTTTAAATCGTGCTGCCTCAAACATAGAGTACTAGTGTCTTATAGTTACTTATAGTGACTTAGTCCATGTTCCACCTAAAGTAGAAATCTTTAAAATATCCTACTTGAGACAATGGGGCAATCAATACTTGAAGACATAGTCAAGTCCTTATGGGTAGCTCTAATCTTAAAGGTTTTCTTTTCATTAAACAGTTCATACAGGCTATCTCTGGAGAGTAGAGTTGGAGGAAGGTGAGAGGCAGGAAAGGAAAGGGAAAGGAGAAAGATTTTCAAGTTTCATTATATGCCCTTTTGTTATGAATGTATTTTTTTCCCTTGTGGGTGAATTACTTAAATTTAATCAAACTCTGCATCCTCATAACCATCAGTACTAGAATTACACAGAGTAAATCTAATGCTTCCTCCAAATGACACTTTCAAATGTTAAACTACCTTGTCTTTTTCATGTCTATTCATCTTTAAGCTAAGGACACTATTCCTTCAAATGTTCCTCATATAATGAAGTATATACCTTTGTTGGTTACCTCTTGCAGCGTTTATTTTTTTCTTCCCTTACCCAATAGCTCCTGATTTCTGAATGGGGCTCCATCTGGTTCTGGAGAAGCTGACTCTGCCTCTGTTCCAAGAGTGGAGTATATGACTTAGGCTAACGTTCCTCTTTCCTGGCCATAGAGATGTGTTCAGGGGGTGTGCACTTGACCTACACTAGTCCAATCAGAACAAATCTCAGGAGTTGAACTAGAAATGCTAGTTTTAAAGTGTGAGGTGAAGATGAGGATGCATGGAACCTTGGGAATTGCTGACGTTTATCTTGGACCACAAAGGGAAGAGCCTACCTGAAAATGGCACCAATATTCAAAAAGCAGGTGGAGAGATGGAGAGAAAAATCTGAGTACTTCTTGTATCATGTGAACTCCCAGAAAGGCCTTGTTTGAAGGCAGTTCTACTTTAGAATTATGTGATTTCAACTACAAGTCAACAAACTGTTTTGCTTAGCCCAGTTTGAGTCTAGTGTTTTGTTACTTGCAACTGAAAATATCCCGACTGATATGTGTGAGATGGTTCTTCCCTGGAGTTGCCTGCCTTTGGACAGACTCCAGTTCGTCAGTGACCTGCTTACCAGGTTCCCAGAATACAACCTACTATTGTAGATGAGATTGACTATGGCAGGCCACAGAGGCTTTCTAATGAGCCTGGACCTGAATGTATTGCTGTTGTGTCTGAACTTGAAACTGTACTGGAATTTTGATCATCCCAATTCCAACGACTGTCACCAGAAAACTACCTATTTTACAAATCGTTTGGGAACGCAAACCCTAAACACCCAGGAGCTTGCAGGAGAAAATAGAAAGTATATTTCAGAATATACTTTTGACTTGTTACTTTTCTCTAAAAAGTTCAAAGTCCCTTCTGTTTCTGCTTTAGCTTTCAAAAAACAGAATTACCAACTCTTTTCATAGTTTAATTTTGACATGTGTATTTAACAAATTGCGGATTTTCAGAAGAATTACTATACATAAGTACTGTTAAAAAAAAAATTTCTAAGCAAAATAACCACCATGTTTTGCAACCATGTTGAGTGGTTGCCATCAGCGATGAAGTAAGAGCACCAGAGGTCTTTCCTGGGGAAGAACACAGCTCATGCACCCCCAAGAGGCCTCTAGGTTGACATTTCCTTGGTAACTTTACCAAGGTCCAGATTCTGGACCTCAGTTTGGGCAGGTCCATAAAGTAGACTTTATGAGTGTATTCCCAGAAGTGCAGATTCAGTAGAACACTCACATGAGATGGACATGTAAATCAGAATGCCAGTGCTTTCATTTTTCAGTGGAGAAGACCCTGTGTAGGAGATAGATGACCTGCATCTCATTCAGAACATTCCCTTTCCTAGGGGTAGAAAATTGGAAAGCTGGATTAGTAATCAAGACAACTGCTGGGTGAGCATGGAACTAAGAGAGAGGGAGTGGATTGTCTTGAGGACTATTTCACTGAGGTCATGATGAGACTGTTAAAATTATCCTCGCACATGGGTGATAATATTTATCTAGGAGGCTGGGCACGGTGGCCCATGACTGTAATCCCAGCACTTTGGGAGACCGAGATGGATGGATCACCTGAGGTCGGGAGTTTGAGACCAGCGTGACCAAGATGGAGAAACCCTGTCTCTACTAAAAATACAAAAATTAGCTGGACATGGTGGTGGGCGCCTGTAATCCCAGCTACTTGGGAGGCTGAGGCAGGAGGATCACTTGAACCCAGGAGGTGGAGGTTGCAGTGAACCCAGACCGTGCCATTGTACTCCAGCCTGGGCAACAAAGCAAGACTCTGTCTCAAAAAAAAAAAAAAACAAAAAATCTATCTAGGGGCCAAAGGGAATGTGGCATGGTCCACATTACCAAATTTTTCTTTGTAGAATGACAATAGCTAATACTTATTTATGGTAGTTCTTACCATGTGACCAATCACTATTCCAGACATCTTATCTGTTAACTAACTTAATCTTTGTAATAAGACTTTGAGACTTATGCTATCATTAGCCCCATTTTACAGATGCTAACACTGAGTCACAAAGGGGGTAAATGACTTGCTAAAAGTTGCATTGCTAATCAAGTTGTAAAACTGGGATTCATATGTAGCCTGACTCCAGAGTCCATGCCTTAAATTGCTATGCTATACTGCTTCTTGAATGCTGTGTTTTTCTGTGCTACACACTCATCTCTGCTGCTACATCCTACATAACACATTAACTACTTTATATCCTATTTGACACCACCTCTGTAGTTCTGAGTCCTGATAATGCTATGTCTCTGAAATATTTTCATCTGTATATACACACATACATGCATAAAATGTATGTATATATATAATTTTGTAAGAAAATATATACATGCATGTGTGTGTGTGTATAAAATCCTTTACTGTTGCCTCTATACATACCAACAAATATAAACAAAACTATGCTAGTATGGGCTGTTGGCTAGGAAAGGAACTTTGCTATATTGAACCGGACAGTGTGATGATAGTTGTTAAAATAGCATTCTGCCTATATTTAATCCTTCTCCAAAAAAGGAAATATTTAGTTTCAGAGAGGTATTACAGCAAGCAATATTAGAGAAGAATGAGGAATGTGCATTGGCCTTCTATCAGAATGTAATGCTCCAGTCGAAGCCAGCTGTTCCTGCACCAGGCCTAAGGCAGCACACCCTCGGCCACGCTGTCTCTGAATCTCTTCAGAAGAGTCAGGTTAAGTCTGGATTTTATTGAACTGATCCTATTCTTCCTTCATAAGGATTGTTTTAAAACCACTATAATCTTAAGAAATATTCCCTTATTTTCTTTCTAAAAGTTACATTTTTTTAAAAAAAAAGGCTAGAAATGTATGATTCAAAAGTCTAAATGTATGAAAGGTAATTCAGTCAAGTCTTTTCCATGCCCAAACTCCTAACACTTGGTTTCCCTCCTGGGAGGCAATTATCCGTTCCTTCCTTACTTTTCCTTCCAGAGATATTCCATTATCGTTTCCTTTTATTCTCACTTTTTTCCCCAAGGAGATATGTAGTTGGGCCTTTTCAGCTTATATTGCCATACTTTCTTTTTCTTCTTTTCCTATCCCTTCTTTCAACAGACAAGGTTAACCTCTTCTGCCAACTTTTCTTCTAAATGCCAATCTGCCCTTGGTTGATACTGGTTTTATCGTCTTCCAAATCCAGTTTCCGTTCTAGCTAGGAATAAGTTTGTATGCGACAGCTGGTGGTCCCAGTCACCGTCCAGTGAATGATGGATGGGACCAGGAGGAGCAACGGTTCCCTAATATCATTAATTACAAGATTTTCGTAAGCTCAAAATTCTAGAACTGACAGTTGCTTCCAACTGTTACCAGCTGTTAATTTGGCAGAGCTGTTGGGGATCTGAGTGCCTTTCTGCAAACAATCCGGGACAGCGGCTGGCTCACCATATATCTTCTTTTACAGGCTCTTGGTCGATTCTGGATTTCTTGGGCTAAAATAATATCCTAACCCCGTTCCAGAGTCCACATATCTATCACTAGCCATGTGACCTTGCAGGAGTAATTTACTCTAGGTACGTGGTTTCTTGTCTGTAAGATGAAGGAAATGGATGCAATAATCTCTCAACTTCCAGTTCTAAAAATTCCATAAGAATATGGGATCTGCTGTTGTTACATGGTGAATGTAACCACAGTCCTTTTCTCTTTCCCCAAGAGTTAAAGCTTGAAGGAGTGAAGAATTTGACCATGATCTCGAAACAATAGCTGATGCGTCCCTGTGCAGTTTTAAAGCAACTGCTTAGGGGTTTCTGTTCTTCTGTTTTCTCCCAGCGGGTTTAAGAACTGCTTGTCCCATAGCTGAAAAAAGAAAAAAAAAAAATTCTGGCCCCACACACTGGCAGGTAAATTTTTTTGTTTTTTTTTTTAGACAAAGTCTGGCTCTGTTGCCCAGGCTGGAGTGCAGTGGTGCGATCTCGGCTCAGTGCAACCTCTGCCTCCCGGGTTCACACCAGTCTCCTGCCTCAGCCTCCTGAGTAGCTGGGACTACAGGCACCTGCCACCACGCCCAGCTAATTTTTTGTATTTTTAGTAGAAATGGGGTTTCACCGTGTTCGCCAGGATGGTCTCAACCTCCTTACCTTGTGATCCACCCGCCTCGGTCTCCCAAAGTGCTGGGATTACAGGCGTAAGCCACCGTGCCCGGCCAGTAAATTTTTAAAATAATTTTTAGTTTTTATGAAAACAGAATTGTGGGCCGGGCACAGTGGCACCCTGTAATCTCAACACTTTAGGAGGCCGGAGTGGGTGGATCACCTGAGATCAGGAGTTCGAGACCAGCCTGGCCAACATGGCAAAATCCATCTCTACTAAAAATACAAAATTTAGCCGGGCATGGTGGCGGGCACCTGCAATCCTAGCTACTTTGGAGGCTGAGGCAGGAAAATTGTTTGAACCTGAGAGGTGGAGGTTGCAGTGAGCCGAGATCACACCATTGCATTCCAGCCTGGGTGACAGAGCAAAACTCTATCTCAAAAAAGAAAAGAAAAGAAAACAGCATTATGTATGTATGCATGTATTTTGAGACAGGGTCTCATCTCACTCTGTCACCCAGGCTGGAGTGCAATCTTAGCTCACTGAAACCTCTGCCTCCTGGGTTCGAGCAATTCTCCTGCCTCAGCCTCTGGAGTAGCTGGGATTACAGAGGCAGGAGTTTCACCATGTTGGTCGGGCTGGTCTCTAACTCTAGTCCTCAAGTGATCTGCTGGTGTTGGCCTCCCAAAGTGCTGGGATTACAGGCATGAGCCACCGCACCCAGCCAAGCATTAATTATTTTTAAAGTATGAAAAGGCAGTGGCAAAAGAGCAACCCCTCCTTTTTAAGATCCTCCTGTATAAAATCCAGTTAATCTATAATTCTCACCAAATTTGAATATTATTTTGAGTCTTCAAAGTGGCAGTTTTGCCATATGCTTGTTGAGTTAGATGCATCTCCCTACGAAAGGCCAACCTAGCTGCAGTGACCTGGCTTTTTGGGTGGCAGTACACTGGGTGCCGCATTTCCACGTAGGCACATTGGCTTGGTAAATTCTGAAACTCAGTTTTGTCAGGATGCTCAGAAGTGTCACGTTCTCTGGACCCAACTGCACAAACCAAACTCCCAAACTCCTGATAGTCTGATATTCAGTCCAGATTGACAGCTTATCTATTTGCAATGGGAGATGTACTTTCTTCACAACCGGGATGCTCAGGCCTGCTGTCCAGGCACCACCTCTCCTGTATCAAGGTACCTGGGGAAATTTTTTTTTATTCAGAAGATTTGAGGAGCATGGAATTAGTAAGAGACATCATATCCAGGCCCTGATAGATAGGATAAGATGAAGAATTTCTACTCTACAAAAAGTTCTAGGCTGCAAGTGCTTCACATTTGATTCATTTGCTCATTCAGTGAACATTTACAAGCCCACTAGCAGATTTACCAGGCTATTAAAGCTTAAGTTTCATGGCCCTCGCTTACAAGGGCCTTTTCAAGGCTGTTGGAGGGGCCTTGATAATATGTTCATACATTCATACTTTTTGTAAGATTTGCAAAAGTAAGATATTTTACATGCAGTTGGTTAAGACTACTGTCTCGTGTGCCGACTTCCTCGGTCACACTTCGTCTTGAGTAGGGTGGCATTGGAGTATCTCAGGCATTTTGGGGATCTGACAAATGAGAAGGTGAGTTGGAGCTACATTATGTTGGGGTTTAGAGGGCTGACTTCCCCATGTCAGAATGCCTTTGGGGAATGCTTCTACTGCCACTGAGACAGCTCACCTGATATTGAGACCCAAGGATCTCAATGGTTAAAAAGCCGAATTGCGACATGAACGTGTCCTGTTAGCATTGAAGATAAGTGGAACGAAAGAGAAAGAAGATTTGAAATGTAGAGTCAGAAGCTAATCTGTGGGAAACCCTTCTAGCCTTCACATATGTAATGTTGCAAGTAGAAAGTTCAGTAATCTTGAATGCCTATTCAAATTGCGAGTTTTCTCCCATCAGGAAGAAATTATGTAATACATATGGTTATCCAATACATACAATTAAAAACATGTCACTTTTTTTTTTATGAGAATGAGGAAGAGTAGAACTTACTAGAATCTATGTATTTGTATTGTAGTATTATAAACTATGAATATATTTGTGTGAAAAGTTAAGTATTTTATGCACCCCCATCATCAATAATTTAATTTTTTTTTTGATCAGCCAAGCCAGAAGACTGCATTAGCTTCCAGTTCTCTCTCTATAAATTGAAAATGGCAAGGATGTCATGGACCCAGCCTATGGTCACTTAAAAGCCAGCAGCATTCTCCTTCCACACACCCAGTGCTCAGGTCCAGGAAGCTTTGCTGAGACTGGGCCCCTGGTGCTGAGATCCTCACCCTTAGATACAACATGCAGCCAGCTTCTCCTGCTGCTTCCCGGAAACTGCTGCGGAGCGGTGTGACATTCCCCATGGCTCCTCTTTTCTCCATCCAGGGGAATTTCTGGAGAGAATTACCATTTCTCTCCAAAAGTAAAAAAAAAAAAAGAGAAAGAAAGAAGGAAGGAAGGAAGGAAGGAAGGAATGAAGGAAGGAAGGAAGGAAAGAGAAAGAAAGAAAAGAAAGAAAGAAAAGAAAGAAAGAAAGAAAGAAAGAAAGAAAGAAAGAAAGAAAGAAAGAAAGAAAGAAAGAAAAGA
>NW_012119487.1:9266193-9283499 GCF_000951035.1 Colobus angolensis palliatus
CCAGGCTGGTCTTAAACTCCTGGCCTCAAGTGATCTGCCTGCCTCGGCCTCCCAAAGTGCTGGGATTACAGACATGAGCCACTGCACCCAGCCTATTAATTTTTTGAGACAGGGTCTCACTTTGTTACCTAGGCTGGAGTGCAGTGGCACAATCTCAGTTCGTTGCAACCTCTGCCTCCCAGGCTCAAGGACCCTCCCACTTCAGCCTCCAGAGTAGCTGAGACTGCAGGCATGCGCCACCACATCCAGTTAATTTTTGTATTTTTTGTAAAGGTGGGGTTTGCCATGTTGCCCAGGCTGGCCTCAAACTCCTGGGCTCAAGCAATCCACCTGCCTTGGCCCTCAAGTGCTGGGAACACAGGCACGAGTTTTTGCTCCCAACCTGTTTGTTTATTTTTTTAAAGACATGGAGTCTCACTATGTTGCCCAGGTTGGAGGGTAGTGAATATTCACAGGTGCCATTATAGTGCGCTACACTTTGAACTTCAGGTCTCAACCTCTTAACTCAGCATTCTGAGTAGCTGGGACTACAGGCGCATACCACTAAGTCTGGCTGCGTTCCTTTTAGAGAGGCTAAGCAGATCAGATCATTCTCTTTCCAAGACCTTCTTTTTGCAAAGTCCACCACAACTGGTTAGTTTAGGCTTTGTTAGTTGCAAACAAACACGGAGGTTTGTTTAATCAGGATGACTTGATGCAACTGAGGATGACCTCAGGTCATCCTGATTAAATGTGAGGGTATTTTTGAACACTTGACTAAATCTTTAGTAAATATTGAGTGGATTGAAGAGAATACTAACTGTAAAAGGGATAGATAGATAGATAGATAGATGATAGATAGATAGATAGATAGATAGATAGATAGATAGATAGATAGATAGATAGATAGATATAGGATAGATTGATAGACTAGATAGATAGATAGATTGGTAGATTGGGCTGGGCACAGTGGCTCACGGCTATAATCTTAACACTTTGGAAGGCAAGGCAAGTGGATCACCTGAGGTCAGGAGCTCAAGACCAGCCTGCCCAACATGGTGAAATCCTGTCTTCACTAAAAATACAAAAATTAGCCAGGCGGGGTGACGCATGCCTGTAATCCTGGCTACTTGGGAGGCTGAGGCAGGAGAATCGCTTGAACCCAGCAGGCGGAGGTTGCAGTGAGCCGAGATTGCACCACTGCATTCCAGCCTACGCTACAGAGCCAGACTCCGTCTCAAAAAAAAAAAAAAAAAGATAGATAGATTGACAGATAAGATAGTTATCCTTTGCCCAACCTTCCACCTTCAAGTTTAAAAACTAAAATTTAACCTGTGAACCCCTCCCTGTACTTCCTCTTCCTTTCCCCCTCAGAGGCAAGGACTGTCCCAAATTTTGTAAAGAACATTCCTTTACTTTCCTTTGTAGTTTTTATCCCTAAACACTATATTGTTTACTTTTGCATGTATTTGAACTTTCTACAAATGAGATCATGCAGTTGGTATTCGTGTGTGACTTGCTCTTTTACCAAAATCATGTTCCTCAGATTCATGCCTATATTTGTAATTCATTGATTTTCACCACTGTATGGTATTTTGTTTTATGAAATATACCACTGTTGATTTATCCATTTTACTATTGATAAACACTTAGGTTGTTTCTTGGTTTTGGCTTTTGCAAATCATGCCACTCTGATCTTTCTTGTGCGCGTCTCCTAGTACACATGTGTAAGTTTCTCTGAGGTATTAATATTTATCTAGCGGTGGAATTGCTAGGTTATAAGATACATGCCTCTTCAACCTTACTAGATAATACTAATAGTTTTCTAAAATTATTGTTCCAATTTACATGCTTATTGGTTGTTTATGAGAGTTTCTTCCTGTTGCTCAATATACTTGTCAACACTTGATATTATTGTATTTTAGTTGTAGTCAAACTGGTTTCATAGCAGTGTCACATTGCAATCTTAACTTTCATCTTCCTGATTACGAAAAAAGTTAAGCATTTTTTCATGTTTTTACTGAGCATTCAGGTTTCTTTTGTGAAGTTCCTATTCTAATGTTTTTCCCTTTTTTATATCAAGCTTTGTAAGGGTTGTTTACATTCTTGTTATCAATTATTTGCCGTTATGTTTTACAGATTTGTTCTCCAAGTTTGTGGCTTGTCTTTAATGACCAGGGTTTTAAATATATATATATAATTAAAACTATTAACATTTTTCTTTTGAGTTTGTGATTTTAAAGTCTGGTTCAAGAAATTCTTCACTACACTGAGATTGTGAAGACATTACTTATTTATGTATTTCTTTATTTTTTGAGACGAAGTCTCACTCTGTCACCCAGGCTGGAGTGCAGTGGCATGATCTCGGCTCACTGCAACCTCCCCCTCCTGGGTTCAAGCGATTCTCTTGTCTCAGCCTCCCGAGTAGCTAGGATTACAGGTGTTTGCCACCACTCCCAGCAAATTTTTGTATTTTAAGTAAAGACAAGTTTTCGCCATGTTAGCCAGGCTGGTTTTGAACTACCAACCTCAAGTGATCCACCTACCTCAGCCTCCCAAAGTGATGGGATTAAAGGTGTGAGCCACTGTGCCTAGCCTATCCTATATTATTTTCTAAAAGTTTTATAGTTTTGGCTTTTACTTTTAAGTATATAATCCACCTGGAATTGATTAGGGGGGTGAGGTACGGTATGAGGTAGAGGTCCAAATTAATTATTTCCTTATGGGTAAACAATTGTCCCAATACCACGTTGACTTCCCATGACCTGCATTGACATGCTGACAGTAATTCAGTTTTTCACATCTATGTAGGTCTGTTTATAGGTTCTTTATTCTATTTTATTGGCCAATTTGTCTATTCCTGAACTAACACCACACTCCTAATTACTTCGGCTTCATAGTAAGTCTTGTTGTCTCATAAGGCAGTTACCCCTACCCTACCTCCAAGTATGTTTTTCTTCAGACTATTCTCGGCCACTTGTTCCTGTATATATATTCTTAAATTAGCTTATTAAATTCTGAAAGAAAAACAAAACAAAACCCTGTGTTGTCATTTTGATTGAAATTACATTGAATTTTTAGAACAATTTGGGTAGAACTTACATGCTTATGAAATTGGGATTTCTAAAACATAAAATAGTATGTCTTTCCATTTTTATAGGCCATCTTTAATGATTTCAGTAAACTTAAAAACAATTTTTGATATATATTATACACTTCTGTTGTTACATTTATTTGTAAGCTTTTTTTGGCTTAAACAATAGACATTTATTTCTCACAGTTTTGCAGGCTGGGAGTCTGAGATGAGGATGTCATGAGCTTTATTTTTCATGCTTTTTTTTTTTTTTTTGAGATGTCTTGCTCTGTCGCCCAGGCTGGGGTGCAATGGCACGATTTTGGCTCACTGCAACCCCCACCTCCCGAGTTCAAGCGATGCTTCTGCCTCAGCCTCCCAAATAGCTGGGATTACAGGTGCGCACCACTACACCTGGCTAATTTTTGTATTTTTTAGTAGAGACGGAGTTTCACCATGTTGGCCAGGCTGGTCTCGAACTCCTGACCCACCTTGGCCTCCCAAAGTGCTGGGATTACAGGCGTGAGCTACCGCGCCCGGCCAGTTTAGGGCTTCTAAGTAGAGTTGAAGCCACAGACCTCTCAAAGCCTAGATTCAGAAATCACACAGGTGACTTCCATTGTATTCTGTTGGTCAAAGGAAATCACTAGGAAAGCTCACTTTCAAGGGGAACAAAAATCGAGTGGACCTCTTGATGCGAGGAGAAATAAAATACTTCACGTTTTTCTAAACAATAACATAGCCTGTTTTCTTGACTTGCTGAAATTATGATCGATCATGGATGAACATTGAATTTTAGCCAAATCTTTTTCTTTACTTTTTAGAATAATCATGTGATTATTCTCATTTTATCTGTTGATGTGGTGAATTATATTAATCAATTTTCTAATGTTAAGGTATCTTATATTTCAGGGATAAATTCAACCTGCTGGAGTCAGTTATGAATAATTAGCTTGGTATTATATTTTTGCCACTGTGTTCATAATTGAGACTGAGCTTTTTATTTCTTGTTCTGTCCTTACTAGTTTTGATTCCAAGGGTATGTTAGCCAAACATTATAAATTATTCTCTCCTTTGCTATAATATAGAACAAGTTTTTTTTTGAAACGGAGTCTCGCTCTGTCGCCTAGGCTGAAGTGCATTGGCATGATCTTGGCTCACTGCAACCTCTGCCTCCTGGGTTCTGGCAATTCTCCTGCCGCTGCCTTCCGAGTAGCTGGGATTACAGGTGCGTGCCACCACGCCCAGCTAATTTTTGTATTTTTTAGTAGAGACGGAGTTTCACCATATTGGCCAGACTGGTCTCCAACTCCTGACCTCGTGATCTGCCCGCCTTAGCCTCCCAAAGTGCTGGTATTTCAATGTGAGCCACCAAGCCCAGCCTAGAGTAAGTTTTTAAATATTGGAGTGATGTGTTCCTTGAATGTTTGGCAGCAAAACTGGTGGAGGTAGTGGTGATGGCATATGTTTGCTTTGGTTTGGTTTCGTTGGAAGATTTCTAAGTATTTTTTATTTTTTAAAATAGTAGACTTAGTTTCTTATATCTTCTTGAGGAAGTTTTAAGTTATACTCTCCAAGAAAGGTTTCCATTTTACCGAAGTTTTCAAATCTCTTGGCATGTTCATTGTTCAGGGTATTCTCTCACCTTTTAGTGTCTGCAATATCTACAACATGGCCCCTTTTTCATTTCCAATATTGTTTATTGATGTTCTCTTTTCTTTTTCTTGATAAGTTACCAGAATTCTGTTCATTTTGCTCATCTTTTCAGAAAACTTTGACTTTGTCGATTTTATCTAATGTAGTTTTCCCATTAGTTTCTGCTTTCTTAACTGAATTATTTCTTTTTTCTACTTTCTTTGGATCTGTGCTGCTTTAGCTGTGTGTTTAGCTCATTAACTTTCAAACTCCTTTTCTCTGAGTACTGCTGCAGTATTTTCATTATGATTCAATTACAAATATTTTCTCGTTTTCATTATTGTCTCTGCTTTCTGAGCTATTTCAAAATGTGTTTGTTAATTTTCAAATGGGTGAGTTTTTGCTAGTTATCTCCTTGATATTTATTAGTAATTTAGTTGGACTATATGAAGAGAATCAATAAATATGTTATCTGGCATAATATAGGTTATTACTATCTAATTATATAGTAATAATCTATATTAATTGTGGCTATCTTTGGCTTATTTCTACCATCTTATTTTGTGCTATTTGTCTTGTTTTTTCTTCCACTGTGTTTTTTTCTATCTTCTCTGGTCCTTTTTTAGACTGATTGAATGTATCTTTCTCCTTCCATCTGTTCTTTCTTATAATAATTAGGAAGTTATACACTCTAATCTTATTTTAGTGACTAAGACATTTTAGTCTGCATACTTAATTTATCAAAGTCTAACATTTATCAATACCTTTATTTCCCTCTTAAATAACATAAGAACGTTTGAACATTCTATTTCTATTTATCCCTTGACTTACATGTTATTGTAGATGGGCACTTATTGCACTTATTCTTTATTGATTTTGAACCCCACAAGGTGTTGTTATTGTTTTATGTAGTTTAGATTTATGTTTACTCACATGTTTACCACATTTTTGCTCATTTCTTCTCGTATCTCAGACTTTCCATTTGAAATTATGTTACTTTTGCTTGAAATATATTCTTTAGAATTTTCCTCATTAAATTGGCAAACTCAAATTCTGGAAAGATTTTTTGCTGGCTATACAATTTTAGGTTGAAGATTATTTTCTCTTAACCCAGTGAAGATACGATTTACCACCTTCTGACTTTCACTGTTGCTGTTTAGTCTAATTTTCATTCCTTTGAAGATAATGTGTCCCGCCCCCATCTTTTTTTGAGATCTCTTTCACTTTGCTGTTCTGCAGTTACACTAGATATGTAACTATGATTTTTTAAATTTGCATTTATCTTGCCTAAGATTTTTTAAAACCTCACACAAAGATGTGAAAGAGACCAAAATTGAAGAGGTAGTAGGGGGTCAGATTATGAAGGGTTTTGGAAGTCAGGATTTTATTCTGTACAGCTGTGATCTTCAAGCTTTGTAGCTTATGTACATTATATAAGAATTTTGAAAAATGTGTTCTTTTGCACATATTTAAGTTGACGTATACAGTTTTCATCATAAGGTTAAGTAAGTTGACTTCTTGCTAATAGAAAAGAATACATATTAAATATTTTATAAACTAGAATCAGGTGACAATTTACCAAAATTAGAATACTTTTATGATATGCCTTGACTATATCATATTTGATATATATTTGGACATAGTTATATGCTATTTGAAGTATACTGATGCACTTATCAAACAAATCATGCCAATTTTAAAATAAATCACAATTTTTACTAGTTTTATGAAATGTTTTTAAAATTTTATACTTTAAAATATTATAGTTTCATTTAAAAGAATAAGAATGATTTGCCTGTACTGCTTCAAATGTTCTGAATTTCAACTATCCCAACATGAAACCAACACTGTTTCTAACTTCAAACTTCACTCTTAACAGAAATACAGGTAAAACATTAAAAGGTAGGAAGACCCACAGATTTAAGGTGCTTTGATTAATCATTAAGGAGGCTTCCCTGGAACCAATTGTCATTCCAGGTGGGGCCCTTTCAGGCTGCAATCTTGTCACAAAAGAAGTCTGAACAAATTCTACAAAGTCGCAAAGATTTTAGCTGCTGCCTGTGATACTTTTTCTCCCTGTCTCCCTCCCCTCCACCACCCCTCACTTTTATATATACACGCAATCCTGGATGTGCCACATTTACTTTTTGGAAAGGGAGTTATGCAAGACACAAGAATTTTTGCCCACAAACAGCTACTTCAAATGGAAAGAGAGTGAGACCTTCTTTTTGGTGCAAAAATGATTAGTTATGGAGAGGTCCCAGTCTTAATTCCATTTGGAGGTGGGTCCAAATGACCTAATGAGCAAATCCTTCTCTGCTCTTTATTGTAATATTAAACAAGAAACTGACACAATTTGGGTCATAGAGTTTTTTTTCCACAGGCACATGTAAGCATTCCATGTTGTATTGTTGCAATATTGTGAAATTCGTCTTTTTGAGAAAAGTACACACAGATCTTGGCGTATTTTACTTGAAAACAATAATTGTTACTATTAGTTATTTCCACTTTTTTTTTCCAAAAATAGAATATGGGAAGAGTGGTGCTGTGGTAACTACAGATCTATAGAGAAGAATTTGACCAAGGGTATCCCAAAACAAGGTTTAATACATGTTTTATGGTTAAGCATTAACTACCAACAGTTATAGGTTGTATATTTGATATTATATATACTAACTATTAAGCAAGTGGAAGAGGTAAAACAATAGTGATTAAGAGTGTAAGCACAAAATCAGAGCTAATAAGGGATAAAACTGAGATTTTTATTTTTATTATTTTATTTTATTTTTCTGAGGCAGACTCTTGCTGTGTTGCCCAGGCTGGAGTGCAATGGCACAATCTTAGCTCACTGCAACCTCTGCCTCCTGGATTCAAGTGATTCTCCTGCCTCAGCCTCTCAAGTAGCTGGGATTTCAGGAGTGCACCACCACGCCAAGCTAATTTTTGTATTGTTAGTAGAGATGGGGTTTCACCATGTTGGCCAGGCTGGTCTCAAATTCCTGACCTCAAGTGATCCACCCACCTCGGCCTCCCAAAGTGCTGGGGTTACAGGCGTGAGCCACCATGCCCGGCCAAAACTGAAATTTGAACCCAGACTGCCTGGGTTCAAATCTCAGTTTTATCCCTTATTAGCTCTGTGAACTTGGGTAATTTTCATAACCACTCTGAGCCTTAGTTTTCTCATCAGTGTAGAGGACTAAAATGTTATCTACCCCACATGACTGTTTTAAGGATTACAGCAATGCCTGTTTCTTCACCTGTAAAATGGTTTCTTTCTCTTAAGATTGTGGTGAGGATTAAAAGAGTTATATGTGTACAATGCTTAGCATGAAGGCCTGGCTCATGGTATAACTTCAATAAGTTTATTTTGTTAACAAGTAGGGAAATAAATCTGACTCAACAATATAAAATTAAATATTTATTTTACTTTTGCATAGCATATTACAACCGAGAATTTGGAGATTTAGCACACTCTATTGATAGTGAATATGCTGAAAGAGAAACAGACAAAGCATTAACTTTGAAGAGAAAATTCCCTTGACATTTTTGTATTTCATTGCACAAAATACCAATTAAACGTGGTGGGAAATTATAGCAAAGACTTACAAAGACTTCAGTGATTTTCAAATTTTTAAATAAAGCATATCTTGATATTAGTTCTTTGTTCAACTCTATTATGGAAATGTAATGGCAATGCAGTTTCTCCCTTCTATCTTATATTAGTTCTCTGGTTTAGCTCTAGCTTGTTGAGTGGAAACATGATATGGCAAGACCATAAATTACCTATTAAAATCCAATTTTTTAAAATTATGTAATTATGATTCAGGGTTACTTGTTCTAGATTCTAAATGGCATTAAATTGGGTTTATACAGTATTAAAACATCCAGATTTTTAAAAAAGAGTCAGTCGACTAATTACCTATATTTTTGTAAGACACCAGAATAAATATTTTGAAACTTCTTTATGATTGAATGAATTTTTCACTTTTTATTTAGATATTTGTCATAGCCAATAAGGCATACACTAAGTACACAAAGTGTTTGTCCTAAAGCTGGTTCTGGCTTTTTGAGTTATCCAATGTAAGCTATTATTTGTCTCTTTAATTTCCCTAATTTTCAAGCTAGAGATAACATTGAACATTATAGTAGACAGCTGTAGTTTTGATTGCCCAAAGCCATCCAACTTTATTAGAGCATGGCGGGGTTATCAGTCACAGTACTCTGCCACCTACTCCCCACATCACGGTAACAAGTAAATAAACTAGACCTGGCTAATCAAAGAAATCCAGCTCCTCAGGTCAAGTGATTGGCTCAGGGGTGGACACACAACCCCAAATGAGCCAATCAAAGTCCTCCACTGGTACTTTTCAACTGGAGTTGGGGTGGAAGCCTGTCCTCATTTTGAGATTTATGAGCTGGAAGGATGTGTTTCTGGGGTGCTATCTTCTCATCTGTAGAAATAGATGAGATCTACACACCAACAGAAGATCTGAAAGATGGAAAGAGGCGGCTTAATTATATTGCTTGGGTCCCTAGATTTAGTTCATGTCTGACATTGTGTCCTTACATCCCAATACACATGTGTGTTTTACAGATAATTTGAATTGGTTCATGGCACTTGCAACTGAAGGAGTTCTGATAAGTACAGACATCTTTCTAATTTGTTCACAGATGTAACCATTAACTGTGAAAGTCAATACATTTATAATGAAGTATGTTAAAAACATTGTCCAAGTGTGACTTGAACCCAGGCAGGATTACACAGCAGTTAAGAGCCCAGGCTCTGGAGTGAAATTGTCTGCTTGCCTGCCTATCAAAAAACACCTGGGTCTGAAAAGCTGTTGTCTCTCTAGAGAGGATACATGCTCTCTGGTTGCCACAGAGAGAGCCTCAGCACACCAAGGCACCCGGTCTGATTTCCATTTACTATTGGCACTGACACTGCTGCCTGTATTATAGGTCTCTTATGAGAAATGTCAACCTTTTCTTGTAACTATTTCAAAACTGGGAAGAGAAAGATAGAATGGAGAATCAAGAAACATAGGAGATAACTTTTTTTCTGTGAATGGGAAGAACATTCCTATAGGTTGTGCCTGTGAGGAAAGAATCCAATCTAAACCACCAATGGTAAAGCCACCATTTATTCGTTTTCATCACCTAATTAAGCACTGCAAAGCATTCTCTTTTTTTTTTTTTTTTTTTCTGAGACGAAGTCTCGCTCTTGTTGCCCAGGCTGGAGTGCAGTGGTACCATCTCAGCTCATTGCAACCTCCGCCTTCCCAGGTTCAAGCGATTCTCCTGCCTCAGCCTCCCGAGTAGCTGAGATTGCAGGCGCCTGCCACCATGCCCGGCTAATTATTTTGTATTTTTAGTAGAGATGGGGTTTCACCATGTTGGCCAGGCTGGTCTCAAACTCCTGACCTCGTGATCCACCCGCCTCAGCCTCCCAAAGTGCTAGGATTACAGGCGTGAGCCACCGCGCCTGGCCGCATTCTCATTTTTCACTCTGGCCTTGTGCCTGTCTGTCCCAGAATATCTTCTCTGACACTACTTAAATGTTTTTCACTTCTCTGTTATGCTGCTTAAGATGTGGAGACTCAGTTGGGTTAAGCATTTCATTTTAAAGAAGAAAATAGGCTTCTTTAAAATGAGCATCAGATCACAGGCTCCAGTATCAGACTGCATGGATTCAAATACCACCTCTACCAATGACTATAGCGTTATGACCTTGGGCAAGTCACTTAACCTCTCTGTGCCTCAGTTTCCTCATTTGTGGTATGCAGATAATAGCACCTCTCTCACAGGGTTGTTGAGAATCTAGAGAGTTGATACATGCTTAAAATAGTGCCAGGCACACAGGAAGTACTATGTAAATGTCAGCTCTTATTAAGCTTAGGTATTTACAGATCATTTAAATCAGATTTCCTTCTCCCTAATCTAGCTGAGGACAGCTTCACTGAAGGAGTGGAAGTTTGATGGGAGGATAAGGTGGGGGTAGGGTGAAGACCAGCGGGGTTATAGATGGAAGATGGGGGTGGAGGAGCAGTAGAATGGTGGGGTGGAAATGGAGAGGAGAGAGCAAGTTAGTAACTTTGTAGAGTGAAACAGGTGTGGGTTGGAGCCTTTGGGTCCCTAAAGGACATTAAGAAGATGGAAGAGAGGAAAAGGAATGGAAGTGGGAAGGTGCCCAGGTAAACAGCACATATTTCAAAGTTTTGTCTAGTGTTGATTTGCATCCAGAAAGGGAAAAAGAAATTCTTTTTCATCCCTCTTACCCTTGGAATGATATCATAATTTAACTACCTTTATGAATGAAGTAGATTGCTGTGGACAAAACTGAGATCCCAGCTGTCATTTACGATGTTGTTCCAACAGGAAAATAGTTTCTGAGTTCCAAATAACAAGCTTCTATGGTCTTTTGGAACAAGGTCCATTTGTAAGTTGGGGCCTGCCTGTCTGCTGAGCGGGGAGGTTGCAGCTGGGCAGGTCAGATGGAGAGCCAGCATTTCACAATTGAATAAACTGAAGCTTGCTGTGGTTGACTTGTCTGTACTAGTGACACAACTCCAGCTACAGCCCAGGTCCCCAGGTCTCTACAATTCTAATTTACTAGCTTTACCTTCATAACTAATGATGTTCAATGAAATAAGAATAGTGATGTGCATTTAATGGGCTGAAGAGCACAATATGCCACTGAAATGCTTACTTTTAAAAAGATAACAATCTGAATTTATGAACAGCATTGGCCAACTAGAGATTGGTAATTGCAAGCTGTCTTGTCTTCATGAGCTGCATGGTGGGGGTGAAGCAGAGGCTGAGTGACATTTTGTCATTCTTTATAAAGGAATCCAAATATCAAGTAGGAGGAGGTGGAAGAAGGGAGGAAAATGGGGAGATCTTCAAGTCTCCTCCAAATGCAAGATTATTTTGTTTGACACTGCTTAATCTTAAAATCGATCATACTGTCAGTAAAGATGTGGAGACTCAGTTGGGTTAAGCATTTCATTTATTGTCCTTGTTTGTCTTTTTCCTTTTAGGTATTGCAACAACCCAAATCATAATAATTCCTCATTGACAGAGATGGATTTGTACAATCTACCTTGAATTGTTCAGAGTATTAAGGACCTGGCCAGGTGCGGTGGCTCATGCCTGTAATCCCAACACTTTGGGAGGCAGAGGCAGGTGGATCACCTGAGGTCAGGAGTTTGAGACCAGCCTGAGCAACATGGTGAAACCCCATCTCTACTAAAAATACAAAAATTAGCCGGGTCGTGGTGGCACATGCCTGTAATACCAGCTACCAGGGAGGCTGAGGCAGGAGAATCACTTGAACCCGGGAGGCAGAGGTTGCAGTGAGCCCAGATCACACCACTGCACTCCAGCCTGGGTGACAAAGTGAGACTCTGTCTCAAAAAAAAAAAAAAAAAGTATTAAGGACCTATGAGACACAGTTATAGACAACTTTGCATTAGGAGAGTGATAGGAAAATTTTAATTTATTATTTTTTACTTGCAAGAAACATCCCAAATCAATGATGTCATTGTTCTCTCTATTTGACAGCTGTGGGGCTAACCAAGGAAGGTGAAATGACCAGCTGTCTCACAGCAAATTCTCTCGAGTGACTAGGATCTAAAGCAATAATATGCAAATCCATAAAGACACTATGTCCTTTCACTGATTAATGGGGTACAAGAATCTGTGAGATTTATAATCCAAGCAGTTTTAACAACAGCACAACAAAAAAGCTACAGTACCAGGAGGCTCAGTGAGTGGGCAGATCTTTAAGAACAGCTCTATGTTGATCATTCTTGTGCCGCAATACTTGTATGAATTGCTAAGAGAATAATAACAACTACTATTAATTCAGCACCTACTGTATGCCAGAGGCTGTGCTAGTTACTTTCCCTACATCATCTCTGAACCTCATAGTAACACTCTCATGAAGATTTTATTGTCCTTGTTTGTCTGATGAAGAACTGAGGTGAAGACAATTTCAACGATTTGCCCAAGTCTCCACAGCTGGGGCTGGGGGCGGTGGCTCATGCCTGTAATCCCAGCAATTTGGGAGGCCAAGGTGGGCAGATCACATGAGGTCAGGAGTTCGAGACCAGCCTGGTCAACATGGTGAAACTCCATCTCTACTAAAAATACAAAAATCAGCCAGCTGTGGTGGTGCATGCCTATAATCCCAGCTACTTGGGAGGCTGAGGCAGGATCATCGCTTGAACCCAGGAGGCAGAGATTGCAGTGAGCCGAGATCATACCACTGTACTTCAGTCTGGGAAACAGAGCAGATTCCAACTAAAAAAAAGAAAAAAAGAAAAAAGGTTCCACAGCTGGTAAGTAGCAGAGCTGAGACCCACCCTCAGGTAAATCTGTTGTTGCTGTTGTATGTGAGGCAGGAGCAGCAAGGGGCCTTGGGACTGACATTCTGAGACATACACAAGTGTCAGAAATGACCAACCTGTCAAGAAGTTGTGGTGTTATGGATAACTTGGTGGTAGTGCAAACTTTTCCATGAAAAACAGAATCACATTATGGTAGTAAGGCAGCTATTTTAGCAGTATAAATAATAAAAGGAGCAAAGGGAGAAACAAAAGGAGCAGAAAAATCTCTGCTGTCTGACTACAGCACAAACCACCATTTACCAAAAAGCATGGCTTTAATAAACTTTTTAGATTAAACCAATTGTTCTTGAAGCTACTGTAATGTTTTCTGTCTACATGGCAATAAAGCAGATTTATATTAATGTTTTTTGTTTAGGAGGCTGTAAAATAGAGTGGTTAAGACAAGGGGCCCTAGAGCAAGACTGCCTGAGATCAAATCCTGGTGCTGCCACTTTCTGTTTGTGTGACCTTGAGTTAGTTACTTATGTGTAGTACTGTAGTGTTGCCATGAGGGATGATCAAATCCATATGAAGTGTTTAAAAACCACCTGGCACCTGGAAAGCACTGGATAAATATTAGTTAAAACTGTATGCAGAATCGTGTATGAATGGTGTGAGGAAATTGAAGATATGGTTCCTTACTTTCAAAAATACTTAGAAACTAGCTGGGAAGAGAAAGCATCTGCTTATAATATGTCTTTAAAACAGGTACAGCAGGCCAGGCACGGTGGCTCATGCCTGTAATCCCAGTACTTTGGGAAGATGAGGCGGGTGGATCACTGAGGTCAGGAGTTCAAGACCAGCATGGCCAATGTGGCAAAACATCAACTCTACTAAAAATACAAAAATTAGCCGGGAGTGGTGGTGTGCACCTGTAATTCTAGCTACTCAGGAGGCTGAGGCAGGAAAATAGCTTGCACCTGGGAGGTAGAGGTTGCAGTGAGCCGAGATCACATCACTGCACTCCAGCCTGGGTGATAGAGTGAGACTCTGTCAAAAAAAAAAAGAAAGAAAGAGAAAAAAAGAAACATGTATAACATTAAAAACAGCTTCTTTAGTCAAGGTATACACTGTCATATCCCTAATAAAAATCAAGAAATAAGAATTAAGGAAACAAGGGATAAAAGAAAATGTTTTCTGGAGAAAGTGAGCCATGACCTGGATTTTGAAGGAATCGTGGTTTATGATTGTGGAAATTTTAATTTGAGGACTTTGGTAAAGTGACTTGTGCATTATCAGTATTGTTCACCTTGATTTGTTATGTATGAAAACCTTTTAGTGAAAATTTTCTCGTGCAAGACATTGGGATGGTGGTAATAAAGGACTACAAATTCGAAGGCACCTTTATCCTCAAGGAACTTACAGTCTATTATAAGAAGTTACCCATTAATGAAATACAAGACAGAGAGTGCCCTGGAAGGGCAGTGCCAACTGGCAGCACAATGATAAGCACACTTAAAAAATGGGTTAGTCTTTGGTACACAAAGGAGCCCAGATGCCAAATGTAACAATGAACATGAGGAACATGAGGGGAATCTAGTCCTTTAGGAAGGGCCTCATGGGGTACAATAGCTGTTGGGACTAGTTCTACCTTGGCTTTGCAGGATGAGAGATTTAATCAGGCTGCTCAGAGGCTGATGAGACTCCCATTAAATGAGCAAGAAATGAATCAGATAAGAATTTATTAGATTACATAACTAAACAACAGAACTGATCATCCGTACAACCCCTGACTCTCCTCTCTCCATCTCCACCCCCCACCATTCCTGGTAGAGAGATTCATTTTGGGAATAGATTGTATATCAAGACATTGCTTGGTATGAGTCAGAAAGAGTGACATTTTCCACTCTAAGAATATTTGTATTAACTATATGATCACTTTTGTGTACAGGCAATTATTTTTCCAGACTCCTCTTTATAATTTTTTCTATTATAACACATTCTTTTTTTCATGTGAAGAGAGATTTTTAGCATGCTGCAGTTTCCAAGTTTACACTTTTAGTTTCTTCCTGATGACATTCAGGGAGGAAACTTACTTTCTTATCGGTATGTTCTAAATCCCACTATAGCATGGGTTATGTTGGAAGTTTTTCTGTAGAAAACAAATACTAACCTAGTAGTTTAATTATTTCTTTTCCTGAGGATTTCATATTCTTCCTGATTTTTGTCTCCACCTCTTGTCCTAGATCTTGAATACTATTTTTAGACTTTAACTTCTGTTTGCTGGTTATATAACAAATTTTATACAGTTAATTGAATAGGATTCATATCTCATTTGAAACCTAACTCATTTGTAGCTTAAGCATCCATTTGGCTGTCGCTAGAGGGTTGTATGAAACCTGAGAAAATCATACTGGTGCCCTGCATAATGGGAAATAGATGTATTCAGGTGGTATCAAATTGAAATAAATATCCAAGGAAAAGAAGTCAGAAGAGAGCACATGTTTGTAAGAAGGATGGGATGGAGTTTTGTCCTTCCTGAAGGGGGATAGATGTTGAAAGATGATTAATTGATCTGATACAATGAGGTGGCTGTCTCTCTAAGATATTGCAGAGATGTGGCAGGAGAGTGAGATTTTACAAAGCGAGTTTGGAGTCTGACATGGGTTTATCATGTGAACAACTCAGGAGAGAATAGGGTGGGTTGATTAAGTGCTACCCAGGTAAGTTTGTTTGAATTCCCTTTCCAGACAAGGTGGGCCCGCTTCATTTTCCAGGAGCCTGACCTGGACATGGGTAGGACAAGGCTAGCCAGGGGTTGGGGAAGCACAGAACTGGAAGGTGTCTGAAAGATAGTGTTGAGGGACAAATCTGGAACTAGGCAAACACAGCCCAGCCTGCACATTGATGTATTGATCCAGGTCAGCAATTTGGAAACAAAGGAAAGAAAATGGAGACAACTAAGACCCTGCAGGCCTTACAACTTCAAGTTAACACCAAACACTCAAATTAACTTCAGTGATTTCAGGAAGTGCTCTGAAATTGATATTATGACACATAACCATAATACTACTTATAATACCTGATATTTTTAAACTTTTTTCTTTTTTTTTTTGAGACAGAGTCTGGCTTTGTCGCTCAGGCTGGAGTGCAATGGTGTGATCTCAGCTCACTGCAACCTCCACCTCCCAGGCTCAAAAAATTCTTCTGCCTCAGCCTCCCAGGTAGCTGGGATTACAGGTGGCTGCCACCATGCCCGGCTAATTTTTGTATTTTTAGTAAAGATGGGGTTTCATCATGTTGACCTGGCTGGTCTTGAACTCCTGACCTCAAGTGATCTGCCTGCCTCAGCCTCCCAGAGTGCCCAGCCTTAAAACACTTTTCAAAGTTATCTTTGCTTTTGTAATATTATTTAATCCTCAGATTAAAGTTATAAAGAAGGTAAGGCAAATATTCTCATCCTAATTTTAAAGTAAAAGAAACTGGATATAGAAAGGAAGGTTGAGTTGTTTACTGTGGTTTACTGGGAGAACGATGACTAACTTCCACATCACCATGCTCCCATTATAATATTATTTCTACTGGGATAAATATTGAGAAGTATTAATAAATAAAAGATCAGTCTTTAATAAGGAGGCTGAAAATAGTCTACATCTCAGCCCTTTGGGAAGTTAAGGCAGGAGGATTGCTTGAGCCCAGGAGTCCAAGATCAGCCTGGGCAACACAGTGACATCCTTCTGTACAAAAATTTTTTTAAATTAGCTGGGTGTGGTGGTGCGTGTCTGTAGCCCCAGCTACTCAGGAGACTGAGGTGGGAGGATCACCTGAGCCCAGCAGGTCAAGGCCGCAGTGAGCCATGATCATGCCACTGCACCAGCCTGAGCAACAGAGCAAGACCCCATTTGAAAGAAAGAGAAAAAGAAAGAAAGAGAAAGAAAGAAGGGGAGGGAGGGAGAGAAGGAAGGGAGGAAGAAAGGGAGAAAGGGAGGGAGGGAATGAAAGAAGGAGGAAAAAGAGAAAGAGAAAGCAAAGAAAGAAAAAGAAAGAAAAGAGAAAGGGAAAGAAGAGAAAGAAAATGGACTCTGTATCATAATTAGCTGGGTGTGGTGGTGCGTGTCTGTAGCCCCAGCTACTCAGGAGACTGAGGTGGGAGGATCACCTGAGTCCAGCAGGTCGAGGCCACAGTGAGCCATGATCATGCCACTGCACTGCAGCCTGAGCAACAGAGCAAGACCCCATTTGAAAGAAGGAAAGAGAAAGAAAGAAAGAAAGAAAGAAAGAAAGAAAGAAAG
>NW_012119487.1:9283549-9295771 GCF_000951035.1 Colobus angolensis palliatus
AGAGAGAGAGAAAGAGAGAGAGAAAGAAAAGAGGGGAGAGGGAAGGAGGGAGGGAGAGAGAGAAGGAAGGGAGGAAGGAAGGGAGAAAGGGAGGGAAGGAAAGGAGGAAAAAAGAAAGAAAAGAGAAAGAAGAAAGAAAGGAAAGAAAGAGAAAAAGAAAGAAGGAAGAGAAAGAAAAAGAAGAAAGAAAGAGAAAGAAAAAGAAGGACTCTGTATCATAATTAGCTGGGTGTGGTGGTGCGCGTCTGTAGCCCCAGCTACTCAGGAGACTGAGGTGAGAGGATCACCTTAGTCCAGCAGGTCAAGGCTGCAGTGAGCCATGATCATACCACTCCACTCCAGCCTGAGCAACAGAAGGAAGGAAGGAAGGAGGGAGGGAGGGAGGGAGGGAGGGAATGGTTTGGCACAAGGAATAGAAAACTATTCGCACCAGCTTAAGAAACAGACATAGCAGACAAGTACCAGGATGTACAAGCAATAAAAGGCCAATGGGTCTGGAATTGGAAAGACAGGAATCATCTCTCATGTGGTTTCTGTCCCTCATCAGCCTTGTACCTCTCTCTGGAGACTGGCTTGCTTTCTCTGCTTACTTGTGTCTTTTCTGTCATTAATTGAGCACTACATAACCTTGTCGATTGGCTTCTAAGGCTAACTGACTGTTTCTCAGTGACCCTTTTCCAAATTTCCGGAAGAGGCAGGAAGATTGAGCTTGGCCTAGGTCCTCCATCACCTTTGCAGGTCAGGGGAGGGATGTGTACAGGTTCACAGTTACTCAGGACCACCATTTTACTAGAGGCTATAGGTCATGGTAGAAGTGTAGGAAAAGAGGTACATGCACAATGACTATGATAAAATAGGATCACCAGTTATCAGTATTGCCATATAATTAAAAACCAAAAAGAGGACAGTATACCTTAATTGATTATAATAAGATGCCATGTTCAATTCAAGGGTATTGGTTATTATAGTTCAGGGTCTAATTTTGGGTGCTTTAACCAAAAGATCCTAAAGGATTTAGGAATAAATCAGATGAGAGTTATAAACCTTATTTTGATTAGAGATGAGTACATTTTCATGAAGATAAATGGAAGCATTAACCCTATAGATTAAAAATAGTTTTAAAAAATAGATACAAAATTAAAAAGATACAAAAGGGCAAACATTGAAAACTTAGTCTCCCTCTTACCCATGCCCCAGCCCTCAGTTCCCCTTATCGGAGGTAACCATCATTGTCAACTCAGGTGTATTTTTCTAGAAATGTGCTCTCTGTATTTAAGCACAAAGTTCCATGTCTTGCTTTTTCCAGTATGCCTTAGAAATCATACCATGTGGGTCATCTAGAGCAACCTCATTTTTAAAACGGCTGCACAGCATTCCAGTGTATGGGTGTAATGTAATTATTTGAACACTCTCCTATTGATGACATTAAGTATATTTAGTCTTTTACTATTACTGTCTTTGCATATACCTCTTTTTAAACACAAATGAGTTTATCTGTAGGATAAAATTCCTAGAAATGGAATTTGTAACATTTTTTTGAGAGAAATTGCCAAACTGTCCTCAGTAGAAATTTTACCAATTTCTTTCCCATCAGCAGTTTATAAAGCACTGATTTGCCTACATTCTTAGCTCAGTGTAGAGTTACAATATGGTTAGGTCTAGAGTTTTTTGTTTGTTTGTTTAGAGACAAGGTCTCACTCTGTGGCCCAGGCTGGAATGCAGTGGTGTAGTCATAGCTCACCGCAGCCTCAACCTCCCAGGCTCAAGTGATCTTCTCGCTTCGGTCTCCCAAGTGGTTGGGACCACAAGCACACGCGACCACACCTGGCTAATCTTTGTATTTTTTTGTAGAGACAGCTTCTCACTTTGTTGCCCAGGCTGGTCTCGAACTCCTGGGCTCAAGCAGTCCTCCTACCTAGGCCTCCCAAAGTGCTGGGATTACAGGCTTTGAGCCACCATGCCTGACCTAGAGTCTTTTACTCTCTGGGAAACTTCAATTTACTTTCCAACTTCCTGTTAACATGTTTATGTTAGCTATTATGTTTGTAATTTGTAAGAGCCTTTTTCTGTTCTTTGATTGTAAGTTTTTCATAGCATCGTAGCCTTATTTGAATGCAATGTTAATGAATGCAATGTTGTTATCTTTCCACAGATATTAAACTTAAAAAAATTTCTCTCTGTTCCTGCCTTTTGTTTTCCGGAGGGGGCAGGTATGTTCGGGGCTGGTGTGAGGGTGGGTGTTGGCTGGGACTGGGAGATGCTCTCTGCCTAGCATGTGAGAGACTTTCCTAAAATGTTTGGTGGTCCTTCACTGCTTGCTCATAATTAAGAGTCAGATACATCTCCTCAATCTCTCCAGTTTAAATCTCCACAGAGCAAAAGTGCATTCTCCTTTTGGGGTGGGGATGGTGTGGTAGCTTGAGGTAGGACAGAGGCTGCAACTGTTCTTTTTAGAGACTTTTATCCAATATTGTTTTTAGAGGCACTTCTCATCGCCATTTTCCTTAGTATCTGGTGTCTCCAATTCCCAAAATTTCCAAAGTTCTGCTGTGCACATCAGCTGGCTTATTTTTGCCTTTCACCTCTATAGGCAGTTTATTTCATTTTTCTCTGCTTAACTAACTCAATTACTATTTGTCTTTTTCTCTATCTTCCAATATTTATCATTTGTTTCCATCTCTTCCATTCTTTTTGTTCTTTATTATAATTTTAGGGAAATTTTGGGAGGTAGCATGGATAAACATGTATATTCAATTTACCAAGTATAGAAGGTGGTCAGTAAATTTGGTTTTTATCTGCCAGAAGCACTGCCTCTGTTGTGGGTATATTTCAAAATTAATAACATTGATAGGAACAAAAAGTACTGAAATATAAGTAAGTCTTTGCAGGTATTTATGTTTAGATGTAACCCAGCCCTAAAGCCCATTAGTTTTAAAGTGATTTGATTTTAGGTTCGATGTGTATACTGTTAACATTTATAGTGTAATACATATCAGTATATTCGTACCAATTTTTTGAAAAATGACTAACATATCAGGCTGTTTTTATTTTTGAAGTCATGTTTTCTAACTAGAGTCGTAGTTTGAAAGTCAATTTGTAACTAATTTTATTACCACTTATACTTTCCCAAGTCTAATAATCTTAATAACTACTCTGTTATAGATATAGTGCCTTTTAGTGACAAATACAATTGCCAGCACTCAACAATGAATATCAAACCTGTATATGTTGGATTATATCATAATTAAGAAAGTCTTTCTTGCTGAGTGAAGTCTCAATTAAATGTAGTAAAAATTATATAAAATTTACTGGTTGATCTAACATAAGTACTTTAAAATGCTTATGTTACTAATTTCCAGAAGGAGTAAGAATACTTCTTTCTGGAATGTGAAACCACAGATAGAATTGCATCTCTCCAGGGAAGTAGACTCAGTGGTTATGCAGTAAGCCTTTCCCATCTGTAATGCGGTAACTAACTTTATTACTGTGCTATTATGGTAGAAAATTATCTCCTGAAACATATATTTTTAATACACTTGGGTGGACAAAATGAGGAATTGGACCTAATGCCATTTTTTTCCAATTTAACTTTCCCATTATTCTAAAAGTATTAAGATTTTGAAACTAGTTTTACTCTGCGGAGCTCTTGAATAAGTTTCTATAACAGGACTAAATTATAGAAAATACTAAACCTGTATTAGACATGTACCGGGTAGCACATGTTGGATTGCTGATTGTTAGCACAAAGCATATTATATTCAATAAGTATCTTCCAAGCCTCATTGACATCTGTGACATTGTGTTGTTAACTGATGAATACATGGGAAATGCAGTTTTATAGGGAGGCAATAGAGCATGGAGACTGTGAATTGGTCTGCTTGGATCTGATAACTAACTTTGCCATTTCCTAGCAGCATGACCTTGGACAAGTCATTTAACCTTGTCCCACTCCCAAAATGTGGCAAAAATATCTACCTTTCAAGGTTGTTGTAAGAACTAAATAAGGTGACATAGGTGAGGCATTTAATGTGTTGTGTGTCTATTGTAAATGCTCAGCAAAAATGAATCCAGGGAAAAAATCAGGGATTGTGCTTTCCAGGAATTTACAGTCTGTTGGGGGATATGAGAAGTTCACACTTTGACAAAACTGTAAGGCATTACATAATAAATTGCCAAAGTGAGACAGGATGCCAGTGAAAACCTCAACAGGAGTTTGGAGAAAGGAGATGTCAGTGTGAAATAGACGTATCAATCAGCACATCCTCTTGGAAGGAGTAGAGGTGGGTCTTAAGTCAGAGCCTAAAGAAAGTCTTAGAACAGACAGACAGAAAGGGTATGGAAAAGGTGCGCTGGAGTGAAATGACAGGAGTAGAAGGGTATTTGGTGATCAGAGAATAAGTGTTCGCTTATTGAATACATAAAAGAATGGTTTGGCTAGTGTGTAGAGTGGTGATGAGGTGAATTAGTAGGGGAGACTGGGCTTACGTTAGTCCCTAGATATCACCTTACTAAATCAAAAGCAACAGCTGGGGATTTTTGAATTGGGAAGTGAGGGGGATGAGGAAGACGTGTGACACAATGAAAATAGTGGTGTAGGAAAAGGTGTGTGAAAAGAAAGGTGTGAGAAGTAGCTAAATCTAAGATATCAGTTAGAATTACCTTTCTACATATGTGGTTGGTGCTAATAATTGCAGTAAAATTTTTTTACAAGAATCAGGACTAAATGGATACATGACGAAGGACAGAAAAAGAGTTAAAGGTCATTTTAAAGCCTGAGAGAGAAAAGAAATAATGGAAACAGTGATGTTGGAGGGGATGATGATTAAGGAATTAAATATTTTCAGTTTAAAAAGAAAGCAACACCTTTGTTGTTTTTATAGAAGATATACATGCTTCTAGCAACAAAATCCTCCAACAACAACAAACAATAGAAATGTATAAAGTAGAAAATGGAAGTCCTCTTCTCCATCCCCCAATTCTATTATCTTGTAATAATCTGTTGTATAGCTTTCTAGGCTGATTTCTATGTACATAAAAGGAAATGAAATCATAGTATGTATATTTCTCTTCAAATTTTTTTCCAATATTGGTTCATATAGAGCTATCTTTTCACTGTAAAAAAATACTGTGATTTTGTATTTACTGACTCACTTGTTGATGGACATATAATATTCCAATTTTTGCTATTACAATGCTTAATGAACAGTCTTGTACGTCTCTTTGAACAGTATCACAGTATTTTTGTAAGACAAATACCTATGTGTGAAATTGCTGGGTCAAAGTTTATATACATTTATGTTTTTCATTGATTTTGGCAAATTGTCCATGAAAGAGATATGGTTATTTACACTAATCAGGATATGAAAGAGTCTGTAGCCCACATCCTTGCTAGAACAAAATATTACAAATCTTATTAATTGGGCAAGCTATTAGGCAAAACAAATCTTGTTTTAATGTGCATTTCTTTGATTATTGGTAAGGATGAATAGATTTTCTTAGCCGTTACGATTTTTTCTTCTATGGTTTTTTTCAGTTTGAACCTGTAGAGGTTGAACTGATGATGAAATGTCCTAATGTAGACATCATGGGGGCAATGAGAGATGTGCTACAGAAGCCTGGGTAAGAATTACCAGTGGAGCAGTGATAGTTCAAAGAGTAAGGCCGCATATAGGTTCCTTGTATAATCATAGAAAGAAGACAATACAAAGCTATTAGGAAACGCAAAGTCAGGAAGGAGAAAAGAGAGAAAGTGATAGAAACTGGCCGTAGCAGCTTAGCAGTTGTAGAGATAGAAGTAAAATCAAGATTGTCCTCTGTCATAAGTGGTTAAGGGGCTTTGAGCAAGTCTCTTGAATCTCTGAGCCTCAGTTCCCTCATTTATAAAATGAAAAGGTGAATAAGATGCCTCTTCAATTATAAGACATCTTGTTTCTCTAATTTTAACCTGAAAGATGAGGCAATTTCATGGAGGCAGTCAACAACTTCAGAAAGCATATGGGATCTTGCAGTCAGGTGGTCATTTAAAATTATTCTGATGTTATAGTCTATGGATTGCTTACTTCTGCTGCTCCTGCTTCTTTAAAACTGTAACCTTAAATAAACTGTTCTATTTTGAACTAATTTCAAAATTATAGAAAGACTGCAAAGAATATCTACTGTTTACCCAGAATCGCCTATTATTAACATTTTACCTTTTTATCATTTCTGTTTTCTCTCTCACTATATATGTGTGTATTTTTTTTTCAGAACCATACCTACGGCGTCGCCCTTTATTCTGAAATACTTCAGTATATATTATCTAAGAATAGAGACATAACCACAGCACAGTTACCAGTTTCAGTGACTTGAACATTGATGAAATATTTTTATCTAATCAGTCTACCATCAGTTTTCCAATTAACTGAATAGTGTCCTGTGTAGCATTTTCTTCTTCCTCCAGGAAAGAATCCAGTCTAGTATCTCATATTACGTTTAGCTGTCATGGCTCTTCAGCTGGAATATTTTCACAGCCTTTATCTTTTATGACAGTGACATCTTTGAAGGATACACCACCCCTACCCCTTTTAAAAAACAAAACAAAACGTTCCTCACTTGGGATTTGTCTGGTATTTCCTCACTGGATTCCTCATTTCCTCATTAGATGCTGTGTCTTCGGGGAATCACATCTGGAGGCAAATGATGTCCATCTGTCCCTCATCAGTGATGTTAATTTTGATCACCTGGTGAGGGTTTTGTCCAATTTATCCAGTGTATAATTATTCTTTTCCTTGCAGCTAGTAAGAAGTCTATGGAAAAATACTGTAAGATCATGCAAATATCTTGTTCCTCATCAACATGTCTTCCTATGTTTAGATATAAGATGGTTTTTGCCTTACCCAATCTTTGCCCTAACTGGTTGCAAAATGATGATTTGCTAACTTCAGCAATCTCTCAACACTCTACCATAAGCAAGAGTATTTCCTTTTGCTCCATTTGTTTTATCAATTAATTATTGGTATGCATTTATGAATTCCTGTTTTTTAAAAATTTTCTAACCTCTTTTAACATGCAGAATATATAAAAAGAAAACTATAGAGATGAACACTTAACCAAAATCCTTTCCTTTCATTCATTAAATGTAAAGAATAATGCCTAAAAATGTTATAAAGGAAGTAGAATATAGTAATAATTCACTTATCTGGAAAAAAAGTTGTCTGGTAAATGTAATGATCCAAAATACAGAGGAAAATATCAAAGCAAGTGGAAGGTCTTTACACTAAGTAAATGCTCCCAAAATATCAGAATTGTTTTAGCCTTTTCTTATTTTATATGCTTATTTATTTATATATTTTGAGATGGAGTTTTGCTTTTGTTGCCCAGGCTGGAGTGCAGTGGCAAGATCTCCGCTGACTGCAACCTCCACCTCTCGGGTTCAACTGATTCTCCTGCATCAGCCTCCTGAGTAGCTGGGATTACAGGTGCCCACCACCTTGCCTGGCTAATTTTTTGTACTTTTAGTAGAGACAGGGTTTCATCATATTGGCCAGGCTGGTCTCAAACTCCTGACCTCAGGTGATCCACCCACTTTGGCCTCCCAAAGTGCTGGGATTACGAGTGTGACCCACCGTGCCTGGCCTTATATGCATTTTTAAACATTGGTTATTTAGTTTCCCAGCCCACTCTAACATGATAAGACAATTCAAGGGGAGGTGTGTGCATGTGAAATGTGTGTGCAGAGCTAGTCTGTAGCAACACGGGCAAGAACAAGAAGGCACAGCAGAAAGATCAATTATGAGGGCCACCAAATCCATTAGACTCAGAAGAATGCAGGAAGGCTGTGATTACTTAGCGTATGGTGAAGAGTACCAAGTACAGTCCTTGTTGGCTCCTGAAGATATCTTGGTACTATAGCTTTTGTTTTTTATCTTTACCTATTCCTGACGTACCTCTAGGCTATCAGAAATAGGTTCAGCTATACAGTTGGCCTTCCATGTCAATGGGTTCCACATCCATAGATGGAAAATATTAGGGAAAAAAATTAAAAATAACAATGCAACAATAAAAAATAATATAAATTTTAAAATACGGTTTAACAATGATTTACGTAGCATTTACATTGTATTAGAGATTATAAGTAATCTAGAGATGATTTGAAGTATACGGGAGGATATGCATAAGTTATATGCAAATCTGCCATTTTATTTATTTATTTTTTCTGAGACAGAGTCTCCCTCTGTTGCCAGGCTGGAGTGCAATGGTGCGATCTCGGCTCACTGCAGCCTCTGCCTCCCGGGTTCAAGCGATTCTCCTGCCTCAGCCTCCCCAGTAGCTGGGACTATAGGTGCCCGCCACCACGCCCAGTTAATTTTTGTATTTTTAGTAGAGGCAGAGTTTCACCATGTTGGCCAGGATGGTCTCAATTTCTTGACCTCGTGATCTGCCCGCCTCAGCCTCTCAAAGTGCTGGGATTACAGGCATGAGCCACTGCACCTGGCCTACTCTGCCATTTTATATCAGGGACTTGAACATCCATGGATTTGGGTACCCTGAAAGTTCCTGTGGATACCAAGACAACTGTACTGTGTTTTATTACTTTAAGACAGAGTTGGTGATATTTCAGGAAAAATAAATAAAAATGGTTTAAATTAAATTGTTTCTAGTACTTCAAGATGAAAATCTGTTATTTAGAATATCTAATTATATCCAATCCCTTACTGCCCCCTTTCCTAATACTGTCAGATAAACAAGTCATTACTAAAACTATCTTTAAAGTTAATATTGAAAAGCATAAGTGTATGCAAACATTTATATACTTTCTGGCCTTTTGAAGAATTATTCTAGGAAAACATTAACGATTATTAAGCAAATAAATTCCTGCTGCTCAACACCCCACATAGAGTTGCCCCTGTGAGATGCAACTTAACTGTAAATGTAAACTGTAAAATTAACATGGTGCTCAGATTTGAACGGACTGTTGATTATCTTTGTTGTTGGTATCTGGAGACTTGTGACATATCTCTCTTGATTGGGAATTACGGCAGGCTCTCCTTCTACCATAGTGTCAGTTTTCTGGAAAATGTCTGTCTAGCCCTTGGAAGTTCCCTTACGCATCCTTTCCCTCAAGGTGAATTTTGGGAATGCTAACTTTGACTATATTTTAAATTGTGATATCATAAACACAACCAACAAATTTCTTCAAAATGTCCAGCAACTATATATATTTGAAAAAAGAGATTAAAGGTTAGAGAAATAACAAAGGTATATATTATTACTGAAATTCTTTTGGTTGTAATAGAATTAGGTATTACTGAAAAAATAAGCTTTCTTATCATGCCAGTTTGATTTTGTTTTGACAGCTGTAATGAATTATGTTGCTTGTTGATTGGTTTATTGCAGTGGTGGTCTCTTTGAACTGTTTGTTCTATATCTAAATTAGTTCCTTGGCTTGCCCCTTGGAAATAATTCTGATGGATAGTAATAAAACTATTACATAATGGTGATTCCTCTGAAATGACTTTTAAGCATATTCAATTCTTATTGATTTCTGTTTTACATAATGGCATTTCTATTTTATGCATTAGTACTTTTTGTTATACTAAGACTTTGCATATTTCTTGTATTTTGGCAAAAGCAATTGGAATCCATAAAGCAACGCACAGAATTTAATTGTGATAAAAGTGCTCTGGTAAAGAAAATTTGGTGTAAAAAGCCACTGCTTTCATTTATCAATGAATGGGAAGGGACACTTATTTTATAAAAGAGATTGAGGACAAACATTTTTCTATATTTTTTTCTATATATATATATATTTTTTTGAGATGGAGTCTCCCTCTGTCGCCCAGGCTGGAGTGCAATGGTGCGATCTCGGCTCACTGCAACCTCCGCCTCCCGGTTTTATGCCATTCTCCTGCCTCAGCCTCCGGAGTAGCTGGGACTACAGGCGCCCGCCACCTCGCCCAGCTAGTTTTTTTGTATTTTTTAGTAGAGACGGGGTTTCACCATGTTAGCTAGGATGGTCTTGATCTCCTGACCTCGTCATCCGCCCGTCTTGGCCTCCCAAAGTGCTGGGATTACAGGCTTGAGCCACCGCGCCCGACCTTTTTCTATATTTTTATATACAAGTTCTTTTTTTCTTTTGAGGTAGGACCTCTGTCTGTCGCCCAGGCTGGAGTGCAGTGGTGCAATCTTGGCTCACTGCAACCTCTGCCTCCCAGGTTCAAGTGATTCCCCTGCCTCAGCCTCCTGAGTAGCTGGAATTACAGGCGCCAACCACCAAGCCCGGCTAATTTTTTTGTATTTTTAGTAGAGACCAGCTTCACCACGTTGGTCAGGCTGGTCTCGAACTCCTGACCTCAGGTGATCTGCCCGCCTCAGCCTCCCAAAGTGCTGGGATTACAAGTGTGAGCCACCATGCCCGGCCTATATACAAATTCTTAATCTTATCAAGTTCACAAATTTGAACTTAACACAATTCTTAAGGTTAATAAAAGTATTGTTTTATAAGTTATCAACGTGAGAAACAGATCTGGGCTAATTACTCAAACTCGAATTCAGTAGGCATAAGAATTTAGTATATCCATGGCCTTGCTCATGAGTCACATGGTGTTTTCTTTTCAAAGTCCAAGTGAAAACTTCACTGCTTTTACAATAAGCTGTGAAAATTATTGGCAGATATAGGGACCCTGGCTCATTTATATCTATGAAACCGTAATTCAAGTTTCAAGTAATTGTATGACATTACTCATACAATAAGAGATCCATTCCTCAGTTTTCCTATTTCTCAAGAGCACTTAATTATGTTTGATAATGGTATGTATGGTGTATGTATTATTGTTGGCATATAGCCAACAACATTTTCCTTAATCTCTCAGTAACACTTTTAAAAGACTAAACATTTACCCAACTCAATAACTGGAAGGGGTTTTTCCTCCAAGTGCTAATTCAGTTTGTTGTTATTTGCGACTTGAAGCAACTAACATCTACGGGAATACTTTCTGTATACATAATACATTTCCCTCCTTTTTACCAATCATCATCCTTTTTCTTTTCTTTTTTGGACTCTTGTCATTTGAAATATTGGTGGCGGGGGAACTTTTTTTTCTTCTTTTGATTGCTCTACTTCTTCTAGTGATTTCGTCATGATTCAAGACTTTCTTTGAAAGTAAAATGGAATAAAAATGAAACACTATGAACTTTGTTGCCTATCCTTGCTGTTTCTCTTTTTGACTTAACTTTGCGTTGGGGTGCTTTAAAGAAGTAACCCTATTTGAGAGAAGGGGGTTGAAGGGCATTCTTGCTTCCCCAACTAGAGTAAAAGGGCTATGACACAAGGCAATCAAAGGAGGAAATAATTAGCATTCTTCAACGTTCAAGATTAATCAGTTCTGTTTAGCGGTTATTAAAGGGAGGAAAGAAACCAAATGGGAATAGTGAATTATTGGTCCTTCCATGTTTTACACTTAATGCTGGTACATAGTATTCTTTCCACATTCTACTGCACATTACCTAGAGAAAGAACTGCAGATCATCAAATAATTATCCATTTCCAAATGGTCTAATGACAGCAGATACAAAGACGGCTCACTTCCGTTAACCTTCCGTTAACAGTCACACTGCATCAAATGGTGCTAGTTTTAAGTAGGCCACCCATTTAGTACACTCTCTGAAACACCTTTCCGCCCAATTTCTGTCATTTGCCCCTTAAGTCAAGGGTAGGACCCTGCGTGACATCTACAAAGGCCTACTTCTAACACCTCCCGTATCTTAATGTGTGAGGATACTGATCACCATAATTTATGACCCTATCTACGGCAGTGGGGTGACTCGCCACATCTGGAACCCCCTCATTTGTCCGCAGTGACTTCTAAAAACACCGCTGGCGTGGGCTGGATATTTGATCTTGGGGCCAAGTGCTTCCAGACTTTGGCCTTAAAGGTGAAGAGCCGGGTGCTGAAGGCCACAGACATCACCGCGGATTTCACAGAGGGCCGCGTGCCGGGAGCGGGTGGCCAGGCGGTGGCGGACGCCCCACCTGTCCATCCTCCCACCCCTTCCCGCCCCCTTCTTTGGCCGGTGGGAGCCGCTCCTTTCAGCAGGCGCCGGGCGATGGGGGTTGCGGTTGGCTGCGCGCGCTGCGGACACCGATCCCCGGCGGCAGTTGGGCTCCGCTGGGCCGAAAAGCTGCGGGCGGGAAGCGCAAGGTTAAGACCCTGACGGCTGCAGTGCTCAAGGGCCCCGCGAACG
>NW_012119487.1:9296429-9335203 GCF_000951035.1 Colobus angolensis palliatus
TCTCCCTGCGCGCAGGGAGGGGGTTGCGGAGCTGGGGCTGAGGTAGAGGGGCGCTGGGGGGCGCGCCTCCCTCGGCCGCGGGTTCTCAGAGTCGGAGCGGTTGTGGGGTCCCCGCTTGGGGGCGCCGTCCTGAAGCCGGGGGCGCGGAGACCCCTTGAACCTGCCTCGCTCTCCCTCTGGGGTGGCGGAAGCCCCCAGCCTCCGCCCGCGCTGTTCTGACGCCCAGCGGCGCGTCAGCCTACCTTCAGGTGAGCCCGATCCCGGACCTCGGAGCCACGACCAGCAGAAGCCGGGCCACACCCCCTCCCCTGGCCCCGGCGGCTGCGCCCAGAAGCCTGGCCGCAGAGTTGGCCGCCCGCGAACCCGCGGACTCGCGGTCAGGGTGACCTGTTGCAGAGCGGCCCGCAGCCCGAGCTGCCCCGCCAGCCCCGGCCCCGGAGGGGCTGCGTCCTGCGCTGGCCTCGGGCCGGTCGCGCGGCCCGGGTGTGGGGCAGGGGCCGCAGCCTCAGGTCGGCTTGCTGTAAAGCCAGGAACCTAGAAAAAAGGAGATTCCGAACGTATCTCATCAAACACATGCAAAGCCGGGAGATCTGTCTGCAAATATCCGGAATTCCATTGCAGTATCGGATTAGGTAGGCTCATAAACACCGTTGCTTTGGAGGTGATTTGGGAGAAACACGAGCCATGAGCGAGGAGTTAATTTCTGGAAAATAGCCGTAAACCTGTGCGGAGCGAATTATTCCCCCCCTCAGTTCCCCCCCCCACCCAAGCTCTTTTCCTGTAGCTGTGTGTTTTGTAGACGCAGGCCAGTTTCAGTGTACGTGGGCGTGTTTGGGAAGAAGCTGCGAGCTGATAGGAGGTACCTAGTACAAATGTTAATTTGTTTAAGCTGGGAGGGGTAAGGGAGGAGAAAGAAAGGGCACTGATGTTAGCTGTGGAGGAGGGGCAATTGAAATACTAAATTTCTGTTAAAAAAAAAAACACTAAAAGAAATATCTAATGCCTAGTGTGTATTTAAGACCATAAAGTAGAAACATACAGGCAGCAGTTAATTGAGCTTTATCGTTTATGCTCCCTGGATTTTTTTTCCCCAACACTTTAGTTGCTATAGAGAGCCTTGTTTTCTTACCAGTGTTTGTGAGTTGTCTTGGGTATTTTTCTGTATCGACCATTAGATCGATTCCTGTTCAAGTTTCTTTGAAGATGACCATCAGAATGTTAGGAAACTTTTCAGTCCGTGTTTGCAGAGTATTGCTGTTAGGCAGATCATAGCTTGCTCATTATGAAGCCTGTTCCACTCAAGATAATTATGCTTGTACAAGTGCTATAGAACAAGTGCTATAGAATCGTACATATAAGTGTATTACTCTTACTGCTAAATATCTTACTTTAGAATTATGAGGAAACTTCCAAAACTGAACATCCAAACAGTATTATTTTAACAAAGATAACCTCTAACTCAAGCTTTGTAGGCATGAAGTTTATCATGTAGCTTCAAAGGTCTTTTTAGGCAGATCTAAATATCAAGATGTAAAGGCATTAATGCCATTTAGGATACATAATTTCAGTGTATTTTAAGCCTAGTTTATTTTTTCTTTTTAAAATTCAGCATAGTTTTTAAACGGTAAGATGTGCACTTTTTCCATTGTATTCCACTTTTTTTTTTTTCTTTTAAGGTGGATTCTCCTTATTTGGCTGAGGCTGGTCTCAAACTCTTGAGCTCAAGCGATCCTCCCGCCTCAGGCTCCCAAGGAGCTGGGACTACAGGCGTGAGCCACTGTGCCTTATTTCACTTTTCATTGAATTAAGGAATTTGACTTTTAGTAATACTTTGGGGCAGGACTCTGGAAATACTGTTTAGTTTGCCTAGACTTTTTTCAGATTGCAACATAAATTTGAAGATAACACTTGCATTTGTCAGGACACAACATGCTTTTCTAATATTTATATGTAATACACGAAAGAATACAACAAATTTTCCTGAGAGAAAATATAACTGAAAAACTGGCTTTGTGAGTCAGATACATATGTGAGTAATATATCTGTGTGTGTTTTTAAATACCTGGTACGATTCTTTTTATTACGTCATTAGAGTTGAGTGTAGTGAATGATGAATATATAGGTGAAATTGTCCTATTGCAACTTAAAACACTTAAGCTTTTTCCAGAGGCTCAGTTCATTCTGCGTATATTTATTGGGTACCTACTTGGTGCCAGTTAGTCCCCTAGAGGTTGGGTACACAACAGGGGAACAGACAGGTCTGTGTCCTGATGGGGTTTAATTGATAAGTGGGCAAAAATGTTAGTTTAAAAGTTTAAGAAGTAGAAACTCTTCTGATAACTTTTTGGTTAAGGATATTGTTTTTCTCTTTCTGAGGATAGTGGGAATTATTGCCTGGAGAACAAAAACATTGACAAATGTTTTTAAAATATGCCTATGTTTATATACTTTGGGTTCCTGGTTACCAAGTATACCAAAGATAAATATTCTACCTGAAGTCAGATGATGCATAGTTTGCATGTGGTTAGATAGCCTTATTCTTTTGGTTTATGTAGTTAAATGAAATGTTTGCTGAAAATATTCTCTCTTGGCACTTATTTATAAGGGAATCTAAATTTTTTTTTGGTCTAAAATTTTAAAATATCACCTTTTTCTTTCTGGCTGACTATGAGTGAACCAATTCCTTGACAATCTGGTTTTCCAGAAATTTTTAAAATAACTTTTAAACCTTAAACTAAACTATTAATTGAAATTTATTTAATCAAATTTGTTTTCTTTTGTGAGTTAAACTTTAAACTCGTTTATTTTCTCCCAAAGCATGCTTTTTTTTTTTTTTTTTGCTATGTAAAATAGACACATAGTTTGGGTTTACTTTTAATTTTAATGATACACGGTTTGAGAATAAGATATATTGAAATGTATCCATTTTTTGAATATGAGATATTGTGTAATGCCTGTATTTGGAATAAAATTGTCATTTTAATCTGACTCCTTTTTTTTAAGTTAATTTTCAATGAAAGATAATTCAAATAGCTTGAAACTACCCCAACCTGAGGTTCCTTGGAGAGGAAAATGAATGTATTGCATTACCCTATAAATTGTTTCTTTAAATGTGTCTTAAATTTCCTGTTGTTTCCTTTTTAGTGAGAGAATAAAGATTGGGTGTGATAAATTTTAGTACAGTGGAATTAATGTGGAATCTTTTTTGATTTAATGTCTTGAGCTTTTGATTTAGGAAAACTTTTAACTACATAATAGAAATAAAACACTGGAATTTAAAATGTGTTACATTTACCTATTCTATGGAAAGAAAAAAGTTTGAATATAAATTTACATAGTTACTTTAGTAAGTACCTAATTAGGGATAAGGGAATGATCTATATAGACATACAGGTATGTGAATATAGCAGTATTCATATGACTTAGCTTGAGGAGGCTTGGCAGTTTATTTCATTACAGAGAAACTTTTGGTTCTGGCTTTTGAGTAATACATTGTTTTGGAGTGTAAAAGACTTGAATCTCTCATCTTGAATTTAATTGATAGTTTTCTATTATTTCACTTACATGACTTTTTTTTTTTTCAGAACAGATTTTCTTCAGTTTGATTTCCTTTTGTTGTTCTGGAAGAAGTCTTTTCTGAAAACCCTGTTAACTAGCATCCCCCATCGTACTCTGTGCCTTTGCCTTGCTTTATTTATTTATTTTTACATCATTGCTTTATCTGACATTAGAACATGCATTAGTTTATTATCTGCCTCCCTCTCTGATTGTAAGCTTCATGAGAGCAAGGGCTTATTTTGTCCACTGTTGTCTTCCTGGCACCTAGAAAAGTATCTGATACATAGTGATGCTCAGATATTTGTGGGGTATTAATTGTTATGAATAACAAAGGACCCCTGGTTTTGTTCCCTTTTTTAAAAAAATTAATATTTGATTTATACAGCTGTGCAGTTAGAAAGAAAATTGTACTACAAGGGTTATACAGGTTGAGCATCCTGAATCTGAAAATCTGAAATCCAAAATGTTAAACTTTTTGAGTGTCAGCATGACTCTCAAAGAAAATGTTCATTGGAGCATTTTGAGTTTTAAATATTTGGATTTGGGATGCCTAACTGGCAATGCAAGTCTTCCAAAATCTGACAAAATCTGAAATTCAACAAGATTTGAAATCTGAATTTTTCTGGCCCCAAGCCAGGTATTCAGATAATCTGTAATTAAAACTCCAGTCCTCTGTCTCTTCATGACTTTCCCTCCTGTGTCCTGCTCTCAGAGCAACCATAGGTGCTTCTTCTGATATTTATTTACATAATTTAAAAATGATATGCTTTTACTGTTTGTTTTTCAATTTTATTTATTTATTTTTTGAGATGGAGTATTGCTCTGTCACCCAGGCTGAAGTGCAGTGGCATGATCTTGGCATTCTGCAGCCTCCGCTTCTTGGGTTCAACTGATTCTCCTGCCTCAGCTTCCCAGGTAGCTGGGATTACAGGCATGTGCCACCACGCCTGGCTAATTTTTGTATTTTTAGTAGAGATGGGGTTTCACCATGTTGGCCAGGCTGCGAACTCCTGACCTCAACTCTTGACCTGCTCTCCCCGGCCTCCCTAAGTGCAGGGATTACAGGTGTGAGCCACCACGCCTGGCCCTGTTTTTCAATTTTAGATGTTATCTGTTGGCTTTCTTCTGTGGTAGATGAGTCTATGCTTTAGGATTCTTGTGCCACCTTGAGATTTCTTTCCCACTGTCTTCCCAATATAGTCATGCTTTTGATTAAATCAGCATTTGTTTACATTATTATGACTTTGTAAATATGTTTACAGTGGAACCTTACAGTGTACTATGATTATATTTCTTGGAGTTGATTTTTTTCTTTTTATTTCTTGGTTTCCTATTTGCCTCTGATTTTTTTTCTACAAAGTGTCCCAGTATCATCAAGCACATCAGGTAATTAATTGACCACTCAGATTTTTAAAAAAGAATGAAATAATTCTTGAGCTCTCTTATCTTCTTGCTCAAATCTGCACTTTTGCCCACCACTTATTCTGTGTAGCTATACTTGTGACTTCCCTTCATCATGATTCTGAGAATTCTTTTTATTTTTTTGGAGACAGAGTTTTGCTCTTGTTGCCCAGGCTGGAATGCAATGGCATGATCTCAGCTCACCACAGCCTCTCCTTCCCGGGTTCAAGCAGTTCTCCTGCCTCAGCCTCACAAGTAGCTGGGATTACAGGCATGCGCCACCACACCTGGCTAGTTTTGTATTTTTAGAAAAGACACGTTTCTCCATGTTGGTCAGGCTGGTCTCGAACTCCCAACCTCAAGTGATTTGCCCACCTCGGGTGCTGGGATTACAGGTGTGAGCCACCATGTCTGGCCTGATTTTCTAGTTTGAAGTGGTTGTTGAAAAGTCTTATGCCATTCAAAATCTTCATGCTTCATACGTGATCTGGCCCTAGGATCTTTTGTCTTCAGTATATCTGATATGTCCCTGATATTTTATGTATCTTGTAGGGATTTTACTTTATTTCTTCTGCACTGAATTTAGTGGGCACTTGCAACCAGCAGCGTTCATGATTATATGGAGAGGAGATATGATCTAGTTTAGAGGTCAGCAGACTTTTTCTTTGAAGGTTAGATAGTATTTTAGGCATTTTGGGCAATACAATCCATTACTGCTACTCAGTTTTGCTGTTGTCAAATGAAAGCAGGAATAAGCAGTGTGGACTGTGGTTTGCTGACACCTGATCTTGTACAAGCAGAAGGATTAGCCTTTGCTTTACCAGGAGTAGCGAGAGTTACTATAGAAATAGGAGAAAAGACAAGTATATGGATAGACACATGATGGTGGTAGCTTGAGAACGTTCTCATGAGTGTTTCAATTTACCTTTGTATATAGAGACCAAGCTCATCATCTGAGAGTAAGGAAGAATGGGAATATGTATTAGAGGTTTGAGAAGGAATACTACATGACATAGCCATTTGTCAAAAAGTAAAAAAGTGAATAGAAGAGGGAGAGTATGATTGCCAGGCAGCAGTAAGGGCTCCCTTGAGATACATGATTCTGAATTTTTTGTTCCTGATTTTTTTTTTTTTTTTTTTGAGATGGAGTCTCACTCTGTTGCCTAGGCTGGAGTGCAGTGGTGCGATCTCAGCTCACTGCAACCTCTGCCTCCTGGGTTTAGGCAATTCTCCTGTCTCATCCTCCCAAGTAGCTGGGACTACAGGCCCGTGCCACCACACTCAGCTAATTTTTTGTTTTTTCAGTAGAGACGGTTTTACCATGTTAGCCAGGATGATCTCGATCTCCTGACCTCATGATCCACCTGCGTTGGCCTCCCAAAGTGCTGGGATTACAGGGGTGAACCACCGCGCTCAGCCACGTTCCTGATTTTAATAGGAGTACCTTTAACATTTCATCATTAATTATAATGCCTTAATATTGGTTTTGATAAATAACTTAAGACTTTTGGTAGATATGCTTTGTCATACTAGTTTTCTAAGAGGTTTCTTTTTTGTTTTTTTTTTTTAAAAAAACATAAAAGTGTTGAATTCATCAGGTGCTTTTTCTTTGCAGGTAGAGATGATCATCTTTTCCATTAATCTGTTAATAGGATGTATTACATTAATAGATTATCTCCTGTTGAACCATCTTTGCATTCCTGAGTTAAACCGTATTTAGCTGTGGTGCATTTTTTCACCCACACTGCTGAATTTGACTTGCTGGTGTCTTAGCGTTCTTTAAGATCTACATTTATCAGTGAGGTTTATATGGGTGTATTTTGAATTCAAAATTACACTGACTTCATGAAATCAGTTGTGAAGCTTTCTTTTTTCCCGCCATTATCAGAAATAGTTCTGTAAATAGAGATTCTTTGCTCCTTGAAGGAGCTATAGATTTAATATGAAAATTTCTAAAACAAGACATGGAAAATTATCTGTATGACCCTCTTGGAGGCAAAGGCTTTTTAAACCAGGATGCAAAAAGTGCTAACCAGAAAAGACTATTTCATTAAATAAGAACGTCTATTCGTTAAAGAATACTATTAAGAGAGAAAAAAGGCAAGTAGCACACTGGAAGAGGTGTTTGCAATACTTATATCTGTCAGAGGACTCGTATATAGAGTATATTTAAAAGTATGCAAATCAATACAAAAGAATTCAGACAACCCAGCTTTAAAACAATTGGGCGAAAGACTGGAACAGGCTTTTTAGAAAATGAATTGTTCAGATGGCCAAGGTTAAAAAGTACTGATACATAATTTTCAGAAAACTGCAAATTAAAACTATAATATGATACCACTACATACCCACCAGAATGGTGTTAATTAAAAAATCTGAAATACAAAGTGTTGACAAGAATGTAGAGCATTTGGAACCCTTATACATTTCACGTGGGTTTGAAAATTGGTACAGCCACTTTGGAAAATTCTTTGGCAGCATTTGCCTAAAACTGTATCTGTATGTGCTCTGTGATCCACCAATTTCATGTCTGGGCATAGACCTAATAGAAATCAGTATATATGTGCATCAGAAGAAAACATAGGGGTAAATCTTTATGACCTTGGAATAGGTGAAGGATTCTTATATATGACACCAAAAGCAGGAGCAACAAAGCAAACAAGAGGTAAATTGAACTTGAAAATTAAATTTTTTGTGCTCCAAAGGATGCCGTCAAGAATGTGAAAAGACAATACACAGAATTGGAGAAAATATTTGCAAGTTGTATGTAACAAGAAACTTAGAATGTATAAACACTCTTATAACTCAGTAATAAAAAGACAACTCAGTTTAAAAACAGGCAAAGGAGCTGAATAGAAATTTCTCAAAGATAAGCAAGTGGCCAATAAGCACATGAAAAGATGCTTGATGTTATTAGCTATCAGGAAAATGAAATCAAAACCACAGTGAGATACCACTTTACACCACTGGGATGGCTTGAATGAAAAAGTTAGATAATAAGTGTAGGCAAGGATGTTAAGAAATTGGGATCCTCATACACTCGTGGGAATGTAAATGGATGTAGCTTCTTTGGAAGACCATGAGGCACTTCTTCAAATAATTTAACATAGAGTTGCCATATGACCCAGCAGTTCCTCTCCTAGACTAGCAGATAGAGGTAGAAAACAGATTAGTGGCTTAGGCTAGTAGCAGGGGAAAGGGAGTGGTAGCTAAAGGGTATGGATTTCTTTCTGAGATGATGAAAATGTTCTAAAATTGACTGTGTTGTTGGTTGTACGTCTGTGAATATGCTATAAACCATTGACTTGTACATTTTCAATGGGTGAATTGTATGGTATGTGAATTATATCTCAGCAAAGCTGTTAAAGGTAGGAAAAATAATCAGTGATATGACGGTGTTGCCATAATATTTGAGAAGAGCAAGATGAAGAGGGATATACCAAGTATTTGTATGAAGCACACAACTCCGAAACCTTTATGTCTGTATGTGTTTAGACGATTTTGTAAGGTGGAAAATGTTGCACACTAAATGTAAATATTCATTTTCTTATTGGTCTAAAATAGGGAGAGGGAGAGAAAAAAGGGAGAAAATAACTAAAAGAAGGAGTTGATTTAGAAAAAAATAGCATGTATAGCAAGATCTCAGTTATGTGAACTATAAATGTTAAAAATGTTAAGAGTCGTTGTCTGTGTGGTGGGATAGCAGATCTTTTTTTCTTTATTTTTTCTGGTTGGTTGATCTTTTTTATTTTATTAATAGAAGTAGTTGAAATTAAGAGGCAATAAAATAAAAATAAGTTATAAAACCGCCAAAGCCATAGCAAACAGGGCATGTCCATAGCAACTTCGTCATCACTCCCAGTCTGTCAGCAACAACAACAAAAAAATTGGATAAATAATTTGTGGTATAGCCTTATAGTGTAACACTGTACAGTAGTGGAAAAGAATGAACTGTGGCTGTACTCAGCAAACATGGGTGAATATCACAGATAAAATGGTGAGCAAAAGAAACCAGACACAAAAGAGTACATACTTCATGAAGTCATACTGAAATTAGGATGCCTAGTAGTTAGTAGATTAATTAATAGAAGTTATTAAAATAGTAGATTAATAATTAATAGAAGTAGTTATTTCATGACTTCATTTACATAAAGTTTAGGGCAAGGTCAAACTCATGTGTGGTGATAGAAGCATGAGCATGGTGTTTAGGAGTTGGGGCTAGAAGGGTAAGAGGAACAACAAAGAAGAACCTTCTAGAGTGTTGGAAATGTCTATGTTTTCTTTTCTTTTCTTTCTTTTTTTTTTTTTTTTTGAGACTGTAGCCCAGGCTGGAGTGCAGTGGCGTGATCTCAGTTCACTGCAACCTCCGCCTCCTGGGTCAAGCAGTTCTCCTGCCTCAGCCTCCTGAGTAGTTGGGATTATAGGCATATGCCACCATGCCCGGCTATTTTTTTTTTTTTTTTTTTAGTAAAGACGGGGTTTCACCATATTTGATTGGTGGTTATGTGGGTGTCTACATGGTAAAATTCATCACACAGAATACCTTAGATATGTACATTATGTTTGTATGTCTCAAAAGTAAAACAAATGAAACCATAAAAAATAAAAATAAGCAAAATATTCTTGTACTTACATCAAAAGTATTTGTATACTTCTGGGGATAATTGTGTTGCATTCAAAGATAGTTTCTCTCTACTATCATTTTTAGTGGTAGCATTGTATTGTGTGAATGTATCATCTGTATCATCATTTAAACTCTTGATGAGCATTTAGGTTGTTTCTTTTAGATAGTATTAATGGTGATAGAGTTAACATCTTTTTTTTATAGCTCTTCCTGTAATATCTTTTTTTTATAGGTTTCCTTTTGATGAATTCCTAAAAAGAAAGTTATTTGGAGGTTAAGGATGTTTACATACTCGCTTATGGTGTGCATGTTTGTTTCTCTATGCCCTTACTCACTTGGCATTTAGCTTTAAAAATGTGTATGTGTTGATGTGTTATGTAATAAGTGCTCTCGAATTCTTTTAATTTGTGTGTGTGTGTGTGTGTGTGTGTGTGTGTTTTGAGACAGTCTCACTCTGTCGCCCAGCCTGGAGTGCTGTGGTGATCTCGGCTCACTGCAGCCTCCGCCTCCTGGCTTCAAGCGATTCTCCTGCCTCAGCCTCCCAAGTAGCTGGGATTACAGGTGTCCGCCACCATGCCTGGCTAATTTTTGTATTTTCAGTAGAGTCAGAGCTTCACCTTATTGGCCAGGCTGTTCTTGAACTCCTGACCTCAAGTGATCCAGCCACCTCGGCCTCCCAAAGTGCTGGGATTAAAGATGTGAGCCACTGCACTTGATTTGCATTTTAAACATTTTCAATGAAAGTACTGTTTTCGGCCGGGCGTGGTGGCTCAAGCCTGTAATCCCAGCACTTTGGGAGGCCGAGACGGGTGGATCACGAGGTCGGGAGATCGAGACCATCCTGGCTAACATGGTGAAACCCCGTCTCTACTAAAAATACAAAAAAAAACTAGCCGGGCGAGGTGGCGGGCGCCTGTAGTCCCAGCTACTCGGGAGGCTGAGGCAGGAGAATGGCGTAAACCCGGAAGGCGGAGCTTGCAGTGAGCTGAGATCCAGCCACTGCACTCCAGCCTGGACAACAGAGCAAGACTCCATCTCAAAAAAAAAATAAAAATAAATAAAAAAATAAAAAATAAAAAAGAAAGTACTGTTTTCACATGTGTGATATTATACTGCTTTCTCCAGTTTTCTCTTCACATGCTACCCATTCTTTCTGTTCAATCTTTTAAAAGTCTTTTAATGAAATAGTTGTACAAAAAAGTGTATAGAGTCAGGCGCGGTGGCTCACAGCTGTAATCTCAGCATTTTGGGAGGCCAAGGTGGGTGGATTGCTTGAGCCCAAGAGTTTTAAGACCAGCCTGGGCAATGTGGTGAAACCCTGTCTCTACAAAAAAATGCAAAAAAATTAGCCAGGCAAGGTGGTGTGTGTCTGTAGTCCCAGCTACTCAGGAGGCCGAGGGTGGAGAATTGGAGTCCGGGAGATCAAGGCTGCAGTGGCCATGATCGAGCCACTGCACTTCAGCCTGGGCAATAGAGGGAGACCCTGTTTTAAAAAACGAAACCAAAAGCATATGAAGAATAATACAGTTAATCCCTAACTTAAGAAATTAATCAATGCAGTTGAAGCACCCTACTAGTTCACATTAATGTGTAAGAAGTCTTTATGTATTAAAAATATTGGCTCTTTGTCTCTTGTTTTACTTTTCCCTGTTTTATCTTTTGTCACCCAACTTACTGTATTTCATTGAATTAAAATGGCTTCAGTTGCAAGAGGCACTATTTATGTACATCTAAAAATAAGAAATGGCATTAGATTTTAAGAGGCATCCTAATCCTAATTTCAGAGATTTTAAAAGGTAAGAAAACGCACATCTAAGAATTGATGAAATACATGTATTTCACTGTCTTGCACCTTTTTTTGAGACGAAGTCTTGCTCTGTCGCCCAGGCAGGAATGCTGGTGGCATGATCTCGGCTCACTGCAACCTCCACCTCCCAGGTTCAAGCAATTCTCTGCCTCAGCCTCCCAAGTAGCTGGGATTGCAGGTGCCCGTCACCACGCCTAGCTAATTTTTTTTTGTATTTTAGTAGAGACGGGGTTTCACCATCTTGGCCAGGCTGGTCTTGAACTCCTGACCTCGTGATCCACCCATCTCAGCCTCCCCAAGTGCTGGGATTACAGGCGTGAGCCACCACATCTGGCCAGTGCCACGTTTAACCAGATGATCAATCTCTTGTTTTTGTTTCTATTGTGAGTCCTAGAAAGCCTTTCCTATGTCAAAATATATTTTAAAATTCACCTATGTTTACTTCTAGTATTTTTATGGCTTAAATATTTTTCATTTTTAATTCATCTTATTTTAATGTAAGATCTAATTTTTGTCTTTTTACCCAGATGGTTAAACAGTTGTCAAAAAGTTAAATGATATTAATGATTTTTTTTTCTTTTGAGACAGAGTCTTATTCTGTCACCCAGACTGGAATCCAACAGCATGATCACAGCACACTGCAGCCTTGACCTCCCGGGCTCAAGTGATCCTCCTGCCTCAGCCTCCCAAGTAGCTGGGACTATGGGTGCACACCACCAAACCTGGCTAATTTTTTTTGTCTTTTGTAGAGACATAGTCTCTACTATGTTACCTAGGCTGGTTTTAAACTCCTGGGCTCAAGTGATCCTCCTGCCTCAGCCTCCCAGAGTGCTGGGATTACAGCGTGAGCCACCACGCTTGGCCACATTAATGATTTTCGAACAAGTAGTGATATGCTCAAATGAGCTGGCTAGGAAAACAATATGGCTTTGGATTTTGGTTGGGTCTAGTCAAAAATTATATATATATATATTTTTGAGATGGAGTCTCACTCTATCGCCCACGCTGGAGTGCAGTGGCACGATCTTGGCTCACTGCAACATCCACTTCCCAGGTTCAAGCGATTCTCCTGTCTCAGCCTCCCAAGTAGCTGGGATTACAGGCGCATGCTGCCATGCCCGGCTAATTTTTTGTATTTTAGTAGAGATGGGGTTTCACCATGTTACCCAGGCTGGTCTCGAACTCCTGAGCTTAGGCAGTCCACCCGCCTTGGCCTCCCAAAGTGCTAGGATTACACGTGTGAGCCACGGAGGCTGGCTAATAGATGTATATCTTAAATTCGCATTGAAAGGAATGTGAACATCAAAACTAAATTTGAATTTTATGTTTCCTTAAATTTCTAATAAGTATCTACATGTTCTTGGGATCAGTCAATATAGTTTACTAAGTTAAAATTAAATTTTTTAAGGATAGGCAATGGTTATAATTCTTTGATGAAAGTCTGTATGAATCTGGGCAAGTTACTTAATTTAACATTCAGCTTTTTTATTTGTAAATGGGTATAATAGTGCCTTCTCATAGGATCATTGTAAGGATTTCTTTTACTCTTTCTTTCAGAATTTTGACGATCAGGGGGTAATTATAGCCCAGATTCTGTTGCATCTGTGGTTATTCTAGATCTCTAGGGTTACTGGAGTAAATTATTTGTATACCTCTTCCAGTCCTGATTTAGATTTCCAGGATTTGTCTAGAACATTTTTTTGCCTTCTGGAATTAGCTTACATGACAAATCTGTATGTTTTCTGTTGCTTTTCTTAAGCTACAGTTTTGTGGATGTGCTGAAATACTCATAGATAATTTAGGGGTTTGTAGGTGGGTGATTAGTAAGGTTTTTTTTTTGCAATTTTGATATGCTGATATATTTTTGTATGTTTGTGTAGTTTAGATCCTCTCTCTTAAAGCTAGAGGGACAGGAATAAGTCTACTTAAAGAGAAACATTTTGAGGATATCTTATGGTTAAGAAACTCTGCTTCTGACTTGCTTGTTTTGGTCACTGGCATTTTTTAATGTTTTCTTGTAAGCACAGTACTTGAGAGTGTTATCATGGAAGTATTGTTGTTCATGTCTTCTTGATGAGAGGCAGTCTTATATGTGAAACCACAGTAAATAACATAAAACAATATGTTGTTTTGTGTCAGATTGAAGAGCATTAGCAGTTCACAGAAGAGGCTCAGTGAGGACAGGAGGAGTGGTCCTTAAGGAATGTGTTTCATTTAGGTGGAAAGAACGTACTGATTATTGAAACAGCATGACTCAAGATGTGGCAACAGGAACTCGGTTTTGTTGGCACGATTTGGATTGAAGGGTTTGTTTGGAATTTGGCGGGAAATACAGTACATTTAATGCGGTAGGACTAGATATTCAGTCCTTAGGAATGAAGCAGGGGAAATTAGAATTGAAATGGTAGTACATATTGTTATTCACTAGCTTGGCGTGTCACTCTATTTCATTCCTTCAAGAGAGCCAAAAGGTGACAGGTAGAACTCATTGCCAAAAGGTTTTTAAAGATACCACTTTGAAGGTTTGGACTTCAGGGAACAAGCAGTACTAATGAAGCCATCTGTGCTGCACTTGTTTATCTAAACAGTTTGGACAGCTGAACTGGCTCTAGTTGTTAAGTTGTTAAGTTTGTCAAGTTAACAAACCTAGCCCCTTCATCTGCTTGATTCCAATACCGCCTAACAGATAATAGCTATAAGGATGAATAGGGTCATTGATACTACTTCTGACTCTGAACAGTATTTGAAATAATAGACGATAGTGGGTTTTTCTCCTCAGTTGTGGTACTCTTGATGGAGTATGGCAACCTTTGACTTAATAGTCACTGGACCTGTATTTCATGTCTTGTGTGATGCTGTAAATTATATGATCCCCTCAGTAACAACCAAAATTTGTATTTATAACTACTTAATTACTATAACTAAGTAGATTAGAAATCCTGGCAAGACTTTTGAGTCCCAGAGTAGTGGTGATTTATCTGAGCCAGTATCCTAGATATGTAATTTATAATTCTGGCTTGCCCACAGTTCCTTTGGAGGAAATCTGCTTTTTCTACAGTACATTGCCGAAGAACAGACCTCAATAGCAATTTTTTTTTAACCACATAAAACTGTATTGCAGTGGATTGGTCCAGCAGTGGGCATTTGACCTAAGGGTTGCTAATTCATCAGCCACCTAAAAACCCAGGATTGTCTAGTTGGGAAAATTTATAGTCAGTTATAGAAAACATGGAGTTAATTTGCCATTGAGCCATGGGAGCTGAAGCTGGAAAGATGTGTTGGTGTAGAGTCCTGTAAAACTAAAGTTTAAAGGAATGGAAAGTAGATGTAAACAGAAGCTATGAATTACAGAAATGATAAAGGAGATAAGGAAGCCATTTGGTAACTATAAAAGAGTAGGGCATATGTGCTGAGAGAAGTGCAAAATTCTGAGAGAAACCATGTGGTTTGAGAGAGAGACACACAACACGAGAGTGAAGATTCTAGTTTCTGGCACTGTAGATGCTGTTCTTCCTTTAGTACTTCTGTGGCTCCTGCCCTTCTTGAGACTACATTCATTCCTCCCTACCCCCAGGAAAGATTGTAGGCTTTGGTGTTAGACATTTGACATTAGAATTCTGGCTGTTTTACCAGCCCCTGCAACCTTGGGCAAACTGCTTAACCTCTCTGTCTCAAATCTTTCTCACCTGTAAAATGAGCATCGTAACAATACCTTTTCTCACTGGATTGATGTGAGGATTAAGTGACAATGACACATGGAAAGCTTAGAACAATGCTAAGCATATAACAAATGTTCAATAAGTAATATATATGTAATGATATTTGAGGTAATTTGATTTTTTTGCGACTAAAAGAGTCTATAGTTAATCTCCTTGCTGATTCACTTAGAGCAGAGTAATCTTGTGTGGGTGGGGGCTGGGTAAACAAGATAAGGTATAAGGAGTTAGAAAATATTGTCTTATACAGTGTGAATAATAATACATTGAGCATTTAATAGATGCTTGGTGTTCTAAGCATTTTACCTGTATTAACTCATTGGATGTTTCTGTTACCTTCACTGTAAAGATGTAGCAACTGAGGCACAGAGAGGCTAACCAACTTGCCCAAGGTTATAATGGTGAAAGACCAAATGCTTTTTCCGTAAGACCAGCAACAAAACAGATGGCTACTCTCACCACTTCTGTTTCACAGTGTGCTGGAGTTGCATTGCAGCCAATACAGTCAAGAAAAATAAATAGACTGGGTGTGCTGGCTCACGCCTGTAATGCCAACACTTAGAGAGGCTGGAGAGCAGGGGTGGATCACTTGAGTTCAGGAGTTCGAGACCGGCCTGGCCAACATGGTGAAACCCTGTCTCTACTAAAAATACAAAAAAAATTAACCCAACATGATGGCGGGTGCCTGTAATCCCAGGTACTCAGGAGGCTGAGGCAGGAGGATCAGTTGAAACTGGGAGGGCGCACCACTGTACTCCAGCCGGGGCGACAAAGTGAGACTCCATCTCAAAAAGAAAAGACATCCAGATTGGAAAGGAGGAAGTAAAATATCTTCTTTGTAGATGACGTGATTGTCTGTAGAAAATCTGATGGAATTTGCTGCAAAATTTTTGGGACTAAGTGAATTTAATAAAGTTGTGGATTACAGTCAGTCTATAAATATCAATTGTATTTATTTAGCAATGAGCAGTTAGAAATTGAAATGTAATGAAACCAGTACCATTGATAATAGTATCAGATATGAAATACTGTAAACTACACAGCATTATAGTAAGAAAGTAAAGAAGACTTAGATAAGTGGGGAGATATTCTTTGTTTATGGGTGAGAAGAGTCATTGTTGCTAAGATGACAATTATCCCTAGATTGATCAATGCGATTCCAATGAAAATGCTAGCAAGCTTTTTTTGGGGCGGGGGGGATAGAAATTGACAAGCTGATTCTGAAATTCATGTGGAAACATAAAGGACGTAGAATAGCCAAAACAGCTTTGAAAAAAGAACAACAAAGTTGGAGGTCTAATGCTATCTAACATCACAATTTATTATAAATCTGAAGTGGTCAAAACAATGTTGTATTTGTATAAGGATGGCAAAATAGATCAATGGAATAGAACAGAATCCAGAAGTAAGCCAGTACATAAATGGACAACTGAATTTTGACAAGGTGCAAAGGCAGTTCAGCAGAGAAAGGATAGTCTATGCAACAAATAATGCTGGCACAATTGGATATCCAAATGCAGACAAATGAACTTCAGTCTATATCTTGCACTGTTTGTGAAAATGAACTCAAAATGAATCAAAGATCTAAATGGTAAAGCCTAAAATTACGAACTTTTGGCAAAATTAGGACAAAATCTTTATCTTGAGTCAGGCAAAATTATTTTTAGTTATAACACCAAAAGCATGATCCATAAAATAGCACATTGATAAAATGATTTTTTTTATCAAATTGAAAATGTGCTCTTCCAAGGAGAATTTTTTTTTTTTTTTTTTTTTGAGCTTCGTTCTGTCACCCAGGCTGGACTGCAGTGGTGTGATCTTGGTTCACTGCAACTTTCACTTCCTGGGTTCAAGCAATTCTCCTGCCTCAACTTCCCAAGTAGCTGGAACTACAGGCATGTGCCACCCACCACACCTGGCTGATTTTTGTATTTTTAGTAGAGATGGGGTTTCACTATGTTGGCCAGGCTGGTCTCGAACTCCTGACCTCAGGTGATCCACCCACCTCAGACTCCCAAAGTGCTGGGATTACAGGTGTGAGCCACCATGCCCGGCCAAAAAGAGAATTCTTAAGAGAATGAAAAGACAGGCTGTAGGATGGGAGAAAATACTTGCAAATCAAATGCGTAATTAAGACCTTGTATATAGAATATATACTAATGAACTCTCAACTAAACACCAACAATCCAATTTTTTAAAATCTGCAAAATATTTGATAGATACCTCACCACAGAAGATATGCTAAGTATATGAAAAGATGTTTAGTCTTTATATATATATATTTTTATTTAACAATAGTATTTAATGCTGCCAAAAAGTATAAAAATACAGTAGGAATGGCAGTACAATACAAAGTAATCTTTCCTAATTTGTTTCTTGTATATCTTTCTGTGTTTCATACATGTATTATAAACACTTAACAACACATCACATTAAAGGTTCTGCAAAGTCTTATGCTGGTCGGTGCTCTTCATCCCCTGGATGTAAAGTTTACTTTGTAAACAAACAACTGTGAGGCAATCTAGAGGGTTAGCAAGCCTCATTTTAGTTTCCAGAGTGGGCTTCAGGTCTTGCTTTTGCACATCAGTGGTTCAAAATTTATAGCTGCAGAATATTCTCAAGTCATGAATATTAGGTGTCTGTCAATCTTGGCCTTTTTCTTTTCGTTCATTCTCATTTAGCCTCTGTTTCATCTGCTGCACTTTCTGAGCTGTGGTGGCCTTTCTGTCCTCTCAAATACATTTCGGTAGAGCACTCTCATTGTTCTCCTCCATTGTATCTTGCATTTTAGAAGAAAGGCCTGTACATCAGTCACCTGTCAGTTTTTATTCTTCTGGACCTATTCTGTTCCCATTGTATTTTTCAGTCATTATTTTGTTTGGTGAATGATCAAAAGCAGGAGATAAGTCTCCTTAGAAAGTTCTTTCCATCATTTCTGTATACTAGAATCTCCCTTTATACATTTGTTCCTTATATTAAAGCCATGTATGAGAATCTCAGTTGATCTGGGGTCTGAGATAAAACCCATTCGGTATTTCCTCATGTTTAATAACACTTGTTTAATGTTAATATCGTCTCCTTTTTCCTTCAAAACAAGACAAGTGTCTGCCAGAGAGAAGGTGCCAGAGTGCCCAATGCCTGCACTACAGTGGATCACTGCAGGCCCATGGTTAGGGTTCCACGAGCCAGATTTTCTCACTTTAAACAAGAAATTGAGAAATGAAGCTGGTGATTTAGGGACTCCAAAATCTGGCCAGGTAGTGTAATGAAAGTGAGATATTGTTCTGGTTTCACCACTGTTGATATTTTCTATTTGTAGTAGATGTACTGTATAATACGACTTCACATCTTCTGACAAGAGCTTCACACTGAATCCTGTTTCTTTACAGCATCTCTTGGTCATCTTTTGGCCAGTACTGTGCATGTTTAACCGATTCTTTCTTCACAATGTGGTTCAGCATGACAACTGCTTTGGTCTTCTGCTGCCAAACCATAAGCCAGAAATGGCAGCATGCGTTAGGAAGTGGACCCTGTGTTAAGATGTAACTTCTTTGTGCTTCTGCTATGTCAACTAAGCTGGCATTAATATAATCATTCTCAGCATTTTGCAGTTTAAGACAACTGTGATCATCAGGTACAGCGGCTGCCAGCGATGCTGAGCATCCAACTCCTTTAACTCCCACTCAGTGGTGGTGGGCATGGCAGCAGGAGCAAGCTGGCGTGAGCAAACCCTGCTCCAGCAGAGAGGCTCAGGCCCTGCACGATCCACGGAGAGCCTGTATTATATTAATTATCATGTTAATAGTCACTGAAGAAATGGGAACCAAAATCAGTGAACTAGCACTACCTACCTGAAAGACTGACCATACCACGTGTTAGCAAAGATGTGAAAGACTAGAACTCTATACTTTGCTGTTAGGACTGTAAAACGGTTCAACTACTTTAGGAGACAGTTTGGTTGTTTCTTAAAATGTTAACATACAGGCTGGGCACCGTGTCTCACTTCTGTAATCCCAGCACTTCAGGAAGCTGAGGCAGGTGCATCACCTGAGGTCAGGAGTTCGAGACCAGCCTGGCCAACATGGTGAAACCCTGTCTCTGCTGAAAACACAAAAATTAGCCAGGCGTCATGGCATATGCCTATAATCCCAGCTACTCGGGAGGCTGAGGCAGGATAATCCCTTGAACCCGGGAGGCGGAGGTTGTGGTGAGCCAAGATTGCGCCACTACACTCCAGCCTGGGCAACAGAGTAAGACTCTATCTCAAAAAAAACCAAAAAAACAAAAACCTTAACGTACACCTACCAGCAGTTCCACTCCTAGGTATTTACTGAAAAGACCCATGCACTAATGTTCACAGCAGCTTTATTTATGATAGTCACAAACTGGAAAAAATGGATAAATAAATTGTGATGTAACTATACTATTTAGCAATATAAATGAATGAACTGTTTATTGATTGTCACAACAACAGGGATGAATCTCAAAATAATTATGCAGAGCAAAAGAAGGCAGGCACTGGCTGGGCACGGTGACTCACGCCTGTAATCCCGGCACTTTGGGAGGCTGAGGCAGGTGGATCACCTGAGGTCAGGAGTTTGAGACCAGCCTGGTCAACATAGTGAAACCCCATTTCTACTAAAAATACAAAAATTAGCCAGTTGTGGTGGCAGACACCTGTAATCCCAGCTACTCAGGAGGCTGAGGCAGGAGAATGGTGTAAACCTGGGAGGCGGAGGTTGCAGTGAGCTGAGATCCGGCCACTACACTGCAGCCTGGGCGACAGAGCAGGACTCCATCTCAAAAAAAAAAAAAAAAAAAAGGTAGGCACTTTGGGGGTGACTAATTATGTTCCTTATCTTGATTTTTCATAGGTGTATACTATATATATATTTTGAACTATATAATTTATTGCATGTAACCTATATATATAAAGGGTTTTTGTTGTTGTTTTTTGTTTGTTTTACATTGATAGGGATGGAGTCTTGCTATGTTGCCTAGGCTAGTCTTGAACTCCTAGGCTCAAGCTGTCCTCTTGCTTACAGGTACACACCACCAACAACCCATTTAGTCTATCACTTAATTGATAGACTAAAATTTAGCTTTTGTTTTTGGACCAAATCTGTTTTTAAAAATTTTTAAATTCATGCAGGCTGAGTGCGGTGGCTCAAGCTTAATAATCCTTGCACTTTGGGAGGCCAAGGTAGGTGGATCACCTGAGGTCCAGAGTTTGAGACCAGTGTGGCCAACATGGTGAATCTTTGTCTTTACTAAAAATACAAAAATTAGCTGGTGCCTGTAATGCCAGCTACTCGGGAGACTGAGGCAGGAGAATCACTTGATCCCAGGAGGCAGAGGTTGCAGTGAGCCGAGATCACGCCATTGCACTCCAGCCAGAGCAACAGAGCAAAAACTTTGTCTCAAAAAAAAAAAAAATGCAATAAAGATTTACTACAGATAGAAAATGATAAAAGATTGATTAAAAACTTTATATAACATGCATTAGGGTTCTATAGAGGGACTGAACTAATGGAATAGATATATATATATTAAGAGGAGTTTATTAAGTATTAACTCATAGGATCACCAGGTCCCACAATAGGCTCTCTGCAGGCTGAGGAGCAAGGAGAGCCAGTTTGAGTTCCAAAACTGAAGAACTTGGAGTCTGAGGTTTGAGGGTGGGAAGCCTCCAGCATGGGAGAAAGGAGTAGGCTAGGAGGCTAGGCCAGTCTCTTTTTCACATTTTTCTGCCTGCTTATGTTCCAGCCACACTGGCAGCTGACTAGATTGTGCCCACCCAGATTAAGGGTGGGTCTGCTTTTCCCAGCCCACTGTCTCAAATGTTAATCTCTTTTGGCAACACGCTCACAGACACACCCAGAATCCATACTTTGTATCCTTCAATCCAATCAAGGTGACACTCAGTGTTAACTATCACATGCATCATTACTTTGTTTTTCATATACTTTAATATATACAAAGCAGAAAAAGTTGAAAGAAATTTTGTTTTTAGAAATCGTTAAGAAATAAAATTCCTTTGGAGTAGTGGTTTTCAACTGGAGACGGTCGTCTTGGAGACGTTTGATTTCACAGCTGTTACTGGAATCCACTGGGTAGAGGCCAGAGATACTTCCACACAGCCTGCAATGCACAGCAAAGTCCTCCTCAACAAAGAATTATCTAGTTCCAGATGTTAGCAGTGCCAAAGTTGAGAAACCCTGATTTGGAGTATCTAAAGTCAATTTTAGTTGTTTATTATTTAATCATGTGTTATTACACGTTCATGTGTTGAATATGTTACTGCCAAAACAAGTTGCTAAACAAAAACCTTTTAAGAAAATTGTGTATTAGGCCTTTGGGAATGTGTGGATGATGTGTTCGTGAGACTCTTTGATTCATGAAATAATTATTTTTGGGTAGCCACCTGGAGTTCTATTTGGATGTGTTGCAGTACTTGTGTTCATATCCTTTGAAAAAAAATGTTGAAATATTACCACTTGTACACCTCATTCCCCAACCTAGTCTGATAGAGGCCACCAGTAGAGCTTAACTTTAATTGATAGACTAAAAATTCGTTTTTTTAAAAAATAATTGATGGCTATTCAAAATCTGAAATTTAGATTTAAGATTTATTAATTTTGAATTCCTGCCTAGCCAGCTTTTTTTCCAGTGTTCCATAAATAGGCCAAGATCCTGGTTCTTAGATCTAACTTTAGCAGTTTTACTGATAACCCTTGGATCTTTAGTATTTTCTTCTTTTTCCATTTTAAAAGAGAACCTTGAGGAGAGAGAAGGTAGATATGAATGGAAGAATAGGGGGAAGGACGATGATTTGAATTGGTTTGAAACGTTGGCCCCTAATATGTTGCGTTTTGAGGAGTGGTATTTTTCTAAACGGAGTAATTCTTGGGATTTTGTAAATTCAGTTTGATGAGGATCTTAGAAGTAGCTTACTGCTATTGTAGTTATCTACAGCTTCTCCAGAAGACTGATGGCTATATGACTGGATTTGATCCATGCATGGAGGTAGAAAGTACCTTACTTTGCGTATTACTCACATCTATTGCACTAAAGCAGTGCTTTCTGGCTGGGTGCAGTGGCTCATGCCTGCAATTCTAGCACTTTGGAAGGCTGAGGCAAGCGGATTGCCTGAGCTCGGGAGTTCAAGACCAGGCTGGGCAGTGTGGCAAAACCCCATCCCTACAAAAACAACAACAACAACACACACACACACACACACACACACACACACAAATTAGTCGAGCATGGTGGCACACACCTGTAGTCCCAGCTACTTGGAGGGCTGAGGCAGGAGGATCTCTTGAGCCTGGGAGGTTGAGGTTGCAGTGAGCCAATATCACGCCACTGTACACCAGCCTCGGTGACAGAGTGAGACTGTCTCAAAAATAATGAATGAATAAATAATAAATAAATAAATAAAACAGTACTTTCTGAAGTAGAATCTATCCATTTTTGTTCTAGGTGAGAGGTTGACAAACCTCTAAAGGCCCAAAGAGTAAATAATCTGCGCTTTGCAGGCCATGCAAGTCTCTGTTGCAGCTATTCAGTTCTGCCTTTGTTGTGTGAAAGCAGCCATAGACAACACATAAATGGATGAGTGGCTGTGTTCTGTTAAAATTTTATTTACAAAAATGGGGCTGGATTTAGCTTGTGGGCCAGTTTGCCAAACGCTGTTCTAGGCCACCAGTGTTTCCTCTTTGGGATATTTGACATTTTCTGCTTTATTTTCCAGTGGTGGCTTACTGCAAATAAAAGAGAGTGGTAGCCTTTTACTTGCAGCTACTGTGCTGTGTTTGATGGCTTTTACTGATGATGGTATGTAATAAGTGAATGATGTGAACTTTAAGAAGTAGAATAAGGCAACCTTAGGTTTTTTCTCTCTCACAGTCTGCATGCAGCTGGTTGATGAATTCAGGCACTTTTACTTTGAAAAGTCTCTGGAATTAGGTTTTTTAATGTTCTTATTTATAATTTCTTGGCTGCAGTAGGATAATAACCTCCTTATTGCTCCTTCTGCATTTAAGGTTCTCAAATTCATCAATGTCCACAAATGTTACCTAAGTTACCTTTCTAAAATAAAAGTATTGTGGTACACTTCTCTGTCTATAATTATGCAGGGACTCCCAGTCACCCAGAGCAGTGGTTCTTGACTGCTTTTTATTCCTGAGTCCCTTTGAAAATCGCTAATAGCTGTGGATCCAGGAAAATGAGTTTATTTTTGTGTGTGTTCATGTACACAGTTTTCATACTTTGGGGGAATTGGGCAATATATGGCCCTAAAGTTTTATGTATGTCTCTTAGTTAGGAAATCTTGATTTACATTGAAGTACATTTCTTTCCATGCTGTTGTAAGTGCTTCATGAGCTGGCTAGAGTCTATCTTTGTAATTTATCTTCCATGTTCACACACACAGACATACACACCCCATGCACTCCCCCTCCCCAACCCGTTGTGCTTTTTTCTACAAAGAACCAACATTCCTCCGTTGTGGCAATTTCTTCCATTCTTGTGGCTTTGCAAATAGCATTTCCTCGTGCCAGGCTTGCCCTTACCATAAATTTCCCTTCCATATGCCCATTTTCTACTTGTTAAGACTCATCTCAGATATCAGATTCTCTGTGAAGATACTCCTGACATCTCTTCCTTGGCAGACAGAAGTAAATATGAAGAAATTCTAGCAAATGAAACAAATAGGGACACCTTTTTTCGGAGTGGGGAGGAAGATGGAAGGAAGATTTCTTGGAAAGCTTTATTTGCTCTTCTTGAGAGAGAACACTATTCCATAACCTTCTGAACCTCTCTAAGCCTCCTTTTCTAAACTGATTATCAGTTTCTTAAATTGATTACATTGTTGATAAATAATAATATTTATCTTGGAGGGGTGTTAGAATAAATGATGAACAGTGTTTGAATCTCCTAACACCTCAGTACTTATACAGGAAATTCCCTTCTTCTGGTCATTGGGTGGCCTCCGGAACTTATGCAGGAAGGAGTAAGTGTACGTTCAGAGACCTGGTACTCTTAGTTCTTAATAAAAATGTTCTGCTGAAAAACTAGGTCATAAATTTACTAGAACATTTCTTGAAATCCTTCTGATGAAATTAAAGTGTGTGGGTAAGCTACAAGTCACTATGCAAGTATTTATGTTGTTATAGGTATTGTTACATTTAAAAGACCAGAGGGATCTTTACTATTAGAGCAAAAAACTTTTTTTTTTTTCTAGTCAGTTTCTGATAGAATAGATTTCTGGCTTTCACAAATTAACACTTATAATTGTGGGTTCTCACTATTCCATGAATGACAGGGAGGATGCATGGCATATGATAGTTTGTAATTTGCTGAGCCCAGATTGGTCCTAGTCTACTACCTAGTAGGTAAATCTCAATGTGATTTGCTAATCTCTACTATTTGTAGAGTAATTTTTGTTTTTTTTTTTTTTGATAGGGTCTCACTCTGTTGCCCAGGCTGGCGTGCAGTGGTGCAGTCTTGGCCCACTGCAGCCTTGACCTCCCAAGCTGAAGTAGTTCTCTCACCCCAGACTTCCAATAGGCATGAACCACCATGCCCAGCTAATTTTTAATTTTTTTTTTTTTTGTAGAGATGGAGGTCTCGCTTTGTTGCCTAGGCTGGTCTTGAACTCCTGGGCTCAAGTGGCGCTCCCACTTCCCTCTCCCAAAGTGCTGAGATTACAGGTGTGAGCCATGTGGCCTGGCCATAGTAACTTTTGTTGCCAGCACCATCTTTCTACAGCTGGAGCCAACTCCTGCTGCTTGCTGGTGATCAAAGAGTAGCAAAAAGCAATAGCTGTAGAAGGAAGAATTTAGAGTAAATTAAAGAGTAAAATGTAACATTTCGTGATGGCTTTAATTCATGATTCATATGAGTCACCTTTACAGTTTACATAGTAATGTGAATAAGTATAAATTATTTCAATCTTCTTAGAATCATTAAAGGTCTGTAGGAGTTAAAAAATAATTACACTTTAATGTTTTATATGCCATAGTAGTATTCTCCAATTTGGAAATCTTTCAAGTTGTCTTGGAAAAAATACTTCATAAACTTATACCAAGGGTCTATTGTAGTTGAAGTCATTGCTTAGGTATCCATTTGTTGAGACTTTGAATTCAGTATGGTCTCTCTCTCTTTCTGTCTTTCTGTTTCTGTGTATATCCGTCTGAATGGAATTTGTGAGATATAATTTAATAGTCCATTGATATGGACTCTACCTTTTCATTGTATACAGTCCAGGCTTTTCTATTATTGTGACAAACATTGCCCTTTATTTCTTCAGACTCAATTCCTGATGCTTCCCACCTCCGTTTGCATTTACCCTCTGTACTGTACTTGAACTACTGGCAGTCCACTGAATATGAGAAGGGATTTCACTGTTCCTTTGTACATACTGTTTCCTTTGTCATCTTATTCAACTAAAAAACTTTTATTAGAAATGAAGAAGGAGAGAAACTAGTTATTTTACACCCGGCCACTCACACATTTCCATAGCATTTAAACATTCAAGAAGGGCGGACGGAAAGTGCCAAGGATTAGCAAACGGAAGACTTGAATTTAAGATCTACCTGTGCCATTAATTGGTTATGTGGCCTTGGCAAGATCACATGACCTTGGCGTTGGATTGGTGTTGTCTTTTGTAAAATCAGGATTGGAACAAAGCAGTGGGTTAGCAAATTTGTCCTTTTTTTTTCTGCCTTCATATTCTTTCATTCTTACACATTTGAAAGATGCAACACTTTCTCATCACTTTACAATGAATTCCTACAGCCATGATTCTCTATGGTATTCGGGGTTGGGACATGGGCCCTGAGACGAGGCAGGTATTAAAATTAGAGAAGACCTGGGGTTTGAAATGCACCCTAAGTTGAGATCTCTAAGATATCTTCCATCTCCTAAATAATATTCATCTGTATTATTAACATGAGGCAAAAATATTTATGGATATATGAGCTTAGGTCCAAAAAGCTGTTCTTCAGCCTATTTTGTCTCAGGTCCAGATTGACGCTAAACAAGTGATCACTAACGCCATCTGTTGGTGGTAACAGTTGTACTTTTTCTTTTAAAATTTATGTTGTAGCATAACGTTCACCATAATACTATCAAACAAAAATGTTGGGGACCAAGCGTCTCTGTCTTATTATGGAGTGGAGTTAGAGATACTTATGTACCAAATGCTTTAAACAGGAGGAAAAGACCATAAAACACTTCAGTTTTAACAGTACCTGCATTAGAGTTGTACTGTTTATTGGGTGTGTAACTTTGTTGGTTTCTATGAAAATGTGCAGGTTGAAGGTTTATTTCTTTCTTTTTTTTTTTTTTTTTTTTATAGAGTCTCGCTCTGTTGCCCAGGCTGGAGTGCAGTGGTGCAGTCTTGGCTCACTGCAACCTCCGCCTTCCGGGTTCATGCCATTCTCCTGCCTCAGCCTCCCAAGTAGCTGGGACTACAGGCACCCACCACCACGCCCGGCTAATTTTTTGTATTTTTAGTAGAGATGGGGTTTCACCATGTTAGCCAGTATGATCTCGATCTCCTGACCTCGTGATCCGCCCACCTCGACCTCCCAAAGTGCTGGGATTACAGGCGTGAGCCACCGTGCCCAGCCTGCAGGTGGAAGGTTTTTAAGTTGAGGAGCTTCTGTATAACTTGGGAGAATTTACAGTTTCCCTCCCTTTTTATTTTTAAATAATTTCAAACTAATAATAAAGTTAAAATAATAGTGTGTTAGGGTTCTCCAGAGAGACAGAGTGAATAGGATGTGTATATATATTTTATTTTATATATATATAATCCTTATTCATTACACATACTACATAATTAATTACACATACTAAATGCTTTCTTGTATATACTATAAGGAATTGGCTCACATGATCCTGGAGGCTGAGAAGTCCCAAGATATGCCATTGGTATGCTGGAGACCCAAAATAGTTAATATGTAATTCCTGACTGAGTGTGAAGGCCTGAGAAGCAGGAGAGCCAGTGGTATAAGTTCTAGTCCAGAAGCCAGCAGGTTCTAGACCTGAGAAGAGTTTTGATGTTTCAGTCTTGAGTCCAAAGGGAGGAAAACACCAGTGTTCAGTTAAAGCACTCGTTCAGCCTTTTTGTTCTATTCATACCCTCAACAGATGAGTTCTGCCACACTGGGTGGGCAATCTGCCTTACTCAATCTGCTAATTCAAATTTTTATCTAATCCAGAAATACCTTCACAGACACACCCAGAATAGTGTTTGACCAGATGTCTGGGCACCATGTAGTTCAGTCAAGTTGACATATAAAATTATTCAAAATAATAAGAGAACTCCTATATACCTTCTACCTAAATTTACCAGTTTTTGTTTGTTTGTTTATTTGTTTGTTTTGAGACGAAGTCTCACTCTGTTGCCTAGGCTGGAGTGCAGTGGTGCATTGCAACTTGTGCCTCCCAGGTTCAAGTGATTATCCTGCCTGAGCCTCCCTCATAGCTGAAACTACAGGCAAATGCCACCATGCCTGGCTGATTTTTGTGTTTTTAGTAGAGATGGGGTTTCACCATGTTGGCCAGGCTGGTCTTGAGCACCTGACCTCAGGTGATGTGCCTGTCTTGGCCTCCTAAAATGCTGAGATTACAGGCTTGAGCCACTGTGCCTGGCCAGCTCACCAGTTTTTAACATTTTGTCACATTTCCTTTTTTCTTTTTATTTTTTTTCAATGTGTGTGTGATTTTTTCTTTTTTAATTTCAGTTTTTATTTTACATTCGTGGCGTACTTGTGTAGTAGATTTGTTCCCGGGGTATATTGTGTGATGCTGAGGTTTGGGGTATGATTGATCCCATCACCTTGGTAGTGAGCATAGTACCCAGTAGTTAGTTTTTCAACCCTTCCCCCTTTCCCTCACTCCTCCTTCTAGTAGTGCCCAGTATCATGGCCATCTTTATGTCCACGAGTACTCATTGATTAGCTCCCACTTATAAGTGAGAACATGGCAGTATTTGCTTTTCTGTTCCTGTGTTAATTTGCTTAGGATAATGGCCTCTAGCTGCATCCATGTTGCTGCAAAGGACATGATTTCATTCTTTTTTTATGGTTGCATAATATTCCATGGTGTACATGGACCACATTTTCTTTGTCTAGTCCACCATTGATGGGTACCTAGCTTGATTCTATATGTCTTTGCTATTGTGAATAGTGCTGTGATGAACATATGAGTGCATGTGTCTTTTGGTAAGAACAATTTATTTTCTTTTGAATGTTTACCCAGTAATGGGGTTGCTGTGTCAAATGGTAGTTCTGTTTTAAGTTATATGAGAAATTTCCAAACTGCTTTCCATAGTGGCTGAACTATTTACATCCCCACCAACAGTGTATAAGCCTTCCCTTTTCTCCGTAGCCTCCAACATCTGTTATTTCTTGACTTTTTAATAATACCCGTTCTCACTGGTGTGAGATGGTATCTGATTGTGGTTTTGATTTGCATTTCTCTGATGATTAGTGATGTTGAACATTTTTTTCATGTTTCTTGGCCACTTGTATGTCTTCTTTTGGGAAGTGTCTGTTTGTATCTTTTGCCCTTTTTTTTTTTTTTTTGCTTGTTCAATTGTTTACATTCCTTATAAATTTTGGATATTAGACCTTTGTCAGATGCGTAGTTGGTCAGTATTTTCTCCCATTCTATAGGTTATCTGTTGACCCTGTTGATTGTTTTCTTGTGGAAGAGCTCTTTAGTTTAATTAGGTCCCACTTGTCCATTTTTGTTTTTGTTACATTTGCTTTTGAGGACTTAGTCATAAGTTATTTCCCAAGGCACATGTCCAGAATGGTGTTTCCTAGATTTTTTTTCTAGGATTCTTATAATTTTAGGTTTTACATTTAAATCTTTAAATCCATCTTGTTAATTTTTGTATGTGGTGAAAGGTAGGGGTACAATTTCATTGTTCTGCATATGGCTAGCCAGCTATCCCAGCACTATTTATTAAATAGGAAGACTTTTCCAATTGCTCATTTTTGTCAGCTTTATTATACAGGATCAGATGGCTGTAGCTGTTGGCTTTATTTCTGGGTTCTCCATTATGTTCCATTGGTCTATATGTCTGTTTTGTACTAGTACCATGCTGTTTTGGTTACTTAACGGTAGCATTATGGTATAGTTTGAACTCAGGTATGTGATGCATCACACTTTGTTCTTTTTGCTTAGGATTGCTTGTATTTTTGGATTTTTGTTGTTCCATGTGAATTTTAGAATAGTTTTTTTCTGGTTCTGTGAAAAGGGATGTTTGTAGCTTTATAGAAATAGTATTGAATCTGCAGATTGCTTTGAGCAATGTGGCCATTTTAATTTGGCCATGTCGTTTGTTTACCACGGGCTATTTGGCCTGTAGTTTAGTTGTTTTATTGTGTTTTTGCCAGGTTTTGGTATCAAGGTGATGCTGACTTCATAGAATGAGTTTAGGGAGGCGTCCCTCCTTCTTAATTTTTTTGATTCTTTCAAACCAGCAGCATGGAATGCTTACCCATTTGTTTGCGTCATGTGATTTCTTTCAGCAGTGTTTCGTAGTTTTTGTAGAGATCTTTCACCTCCTTGGTATTTGTTTGTTTGTTTCTGTGTATTCCTAGGTATTTTGTTGTTGTTCTATTGTAAATGGAATTGTGTTCTTGATTTGGCTCTCATCTTGAACGTTATTGGTGTATGGAAATGTTATGATTTTTGTATATTGACTTTGTACCTTGAAACTTTACTGAAGTCATTTATCAGTTGTAGGATCCCTTTTGCAGTCTTTAGGGTTTTCTAGGTATAGAATCACATGGTCAGTGAAGAGAGCTAGTTGGACTTCTTTTTTTCCTATTTGGATGCCTTTTATTTCTTTCTCCTGTGCGATTGTTCTGACGAGGACTTCCAGTACTATGTTAAGTGAGAGTGGGTATCCTTGTCTTGTTACACCTGTCAAGGGGAACACTTTTAGCCTTTGTCTGTTCAGTATGATTGGCTGTGGGTTTGCCATAAATGGCTCTTAGGTATGTTCCTTTGATGCCTAGTTTTTTTGAGGGTTTTTATCATAAGAGATGTTGGATTTTATCAAAAGCTTATTCTATATCTACTGAGATGATCACAGGGTTTTTATTTTTAATTCTGTTTATGTGGTGAGTCACATTTATTGATTTGTATATGTGGAACCAACCTTGCATCGCAAGAATGAAGCCTGCTTAATCATGGTGAATTAACTTTTTGGTGTGCTGCGGATGTGGCTTGCTAGTAGTGTGTTAAAGATTTTTACATCTATGTTCATCAGGGATATTGGCCTGTAGTTTACTTGTTTTGTTGTATTTTTGCCCGGTTTTGGTATCAAGGTGATGCTGGCTTCATAGAATGAGTTAGGGAGGAGTCCCCCCTCCTTGATTTTTTGGAGTAGGTTCGGAAAGACTGTTACCAGTTTTTCTTTGTATGTCTGGTAAAATTTGTGAATCCGTCTGGTCTAGGGCCTTTTTTGGTTGGTAGGTTTTTTATTATTCAATTTTAGAATTTGATATTGGTGTGTTTAGGGTTTCAGTTTCTTTCTAATTCAGTCTTGCGGGGGGTTGTGGTTTTCCAGGAATTTCCAGGAATTCCATTTTCTCTAGATTTTTTAGTTTGTGTGTGTACAGGTGTTCATAATAGTCTTTGAGGATCTTTTGTATTTCTGTGGAATTGGTTGTAATGTCACTTTTGTCAATTCTGATTGTGCTTATTTGGATCTCATTTCTTAGTTTATCTGGTGGTCTGTCAATCTCATATAACCTTTCAAAGAACCAACTTTTGGTTTCATTGATTCTTTTAATTTTTAATTTTTGGAGGTATATAGTAGGTGTATACATTTAGGCAGTACATGAGATATTTAGATAGAGGCATACAGTGAGTAATAATCACATCATGGTAAATGGGGTATCCATCCCCTCAAGCATTTTTCCTTTGTACAAGCAATCCAATTATACTCTTTTAGTTATTTTCAATTGTACTCTTTTAGTTATTTTAAAATGTACAATTAAATTATTACTGACTATAGTCACCCTGTAGTGCTAACAAATACTAGGTCTTGCTCATTCTTTCTTTTTATACTCATTATCTGTCATTTCCTTACCCACCCCACACCCCGCCCTCATCCCCTCAACTGCCCTTCTCAGCCTCTGGTAACCATCCTTCTACTCTCTATCTCCATGAGTTCAATTGTTTTGATTTTTAGCTCCCACAAATAAGTGAGAACATAAAATGTTTATCTTTCTGTGTCTGACTTATTTCATTTAACGTAATAACCTCCAGTTCCATCCATGTTGTTGTAAATGACAGGATCTCAATCTTTTTATGGCTGAATAGTACTCCATGATGTATATGTATCATATTTTCTTTATCCATTCATTCATCTGTTGATGGACACTTACAGTGATACTGAGAACTTTTTCATATGCCTCTTTACCATTTATATGTTTTCTTTTGAGAAATGTCTATTCAGATCTTTTGCCCATTAAAAAAATCAGAATATTAGATTTTTTTTTTCTGTAGAGTTGTTTGAGCTCCTTATATGTTCTAGTTATTAATCCCTTGTCAGATGGGTAGGCTGCAAATATTTTCTTCCATTCTGTGAGTCTTCTCTTTGTTGACTGTTTCCTTTGCTGTGCAAAAGCTTTTTAACTTGATGTAATTCTATTTGTCCATTTTTATTTTAATTGCTTGTGCTTATGGGGTGTTATTCAATAGATTTTCTCCCAGACCAATGCCCTGGAGGGTTTTCCAAGTGTTTTCTTATAGTAGTTTCATAGTTTGAGGTCTTCGATTTAAGTCTGTATTTTGGTTTGATTTTTGTATAAGGTGAGACTTAGGGGTCTAGTTCCATTCTTCTGTACATGGATAGCTAGTTTTCCCAGCCCTGTCCTTTCCCCATTGCCAATGAATGTTCTTGGCACCTTTGTTGAAAATGAGTTCACTGTAGGTGTATGGATTTGTTTCTGGATTCTCTATGCTGTTCAGTTGGTCTATTTGTGTGTTTTTATGCCAGTACCAAGCTATTTTGGTTATTGTAGCTCTGTAGTATAATTTGTGTGTTTTTATGCCAGTACCAAGCTATTTTGGTTATTGTAGCTCTGTAGTATAATTTGAAGTCAAGTAATAGGATTCCTCAGTTTTGTTCTTTTCTTTCCCCCCATCCCCCAGGATTGCTTTCGCTATTCTGTCTTCTGTGGTACCATATAAATTTTAGGATTGTTTTTTCTATTTCCATGAAGAATATTATTGGTATGTTGATAGGGATTGCATTGCGTGGAATCTATAAATTAGTTAGTGTATACAAGTTAAAAATATTGATTCTTTGAGTCTGTTAACATGGAATATCTTTCCATTTTTCTTGGCATCCTCCTCAATCTCTTTCATCGGTGTTTTATAGTTTCATTGTAGACATCTTTTACTTCTTTGGTTAAGTTACTTCCTGTGTATTTAATTTTATTTGTGGTTCTTATAAATGGGATAACTTTTTAAAATTTCTTTTTCAGATTGTTCACTATTAGCATACAGAAATGCTACTGATTTTTGTATGTTCGTTTTACACCCTGCAACTTTACTCAATGTTTATCAGTCCTAATAGTTTTTTGGTGGAGTCTTTAGGTTTTTCCAAAAATAAGATAATATTATCTGTAAACAAGGATAATTAGCCTTCTTCCTTTCCAAGTTGAATGCATTTTCTTTCTTTCTCTTGTCTGATTGCCCTAGCTAGGACTTCCAGTACTGTGTTGAGTAACAGTGGTGATAGTGGGCATCCTTGTCCTGTTCTGGAGCATATGGTTGATGGAGTATTCTGTGGGTGTCTGTTAGGTCCAGTTGGTCTGTGTCAAATTTGAGTCCATAATTTTTTAGGTTTTTGCCTCAATGATCTAATGTTGTCATGGGGATATTGAAGTTTCCCACTACTACTTGTGTGGCTAAGTCTTTTCTTAAGTTTAAAGGTACTTGTTTTATGAATCTGGGTGCTCTAATTTTGAGTGTGTATATATTTAGGACAGTTAAGTCTTGTTGAATTGAATATTTTATCACTCTGTAATGCCCTTGTCTTTTTTTACTGTTGTTGGCTTAAAGTCTGTTTTCTGTGATGTAAGAATAGTAACCCCTGTTCTTTTTTGTGTTCCCTTTGCATGATCTTTCTCCAGCTCTTTACTTTGAGCCTATGGATGTCATTAGATGTAAGATAGGTCACTTGAAGATAGCAGATGGATGGGTCTTTTCTTTTTGTTTGTTTGCTTTTTTTTGTTTTGTTTTGTTTTTTGAGACGGAGTCTCGCTCTGTCGCGCAGGCTGGAGTGCAGTGGCGCAATCTCAGCTCACTGCAAGCTCCGCCTCCTGGGTTCACACCATTCTCCTGCCTCAGCCTCCCGAGTAGCTGGGACTATAGGCGCTCGCCACTACGCCTGGCTAATTTTTTGTATCCTTTAGTAGAGACGGGGTTTCACTGTGTTAGCCAGGATGGTCTCGATCTCCTGACCTCGAAATCCGCCTGCCTCGGCCTCCTAAAGTGCTGGGATTACAGATGTGAGCCACCACGCCTGTCCGGGTCTTGTTTTTCTTATCCAGTGTGCCACTCTGTAACTTGAAAATTCTGCTGTTAGACTGATGGGGTTCCTTTTGTACGTGATCTGACCTTTTTCCCTATTTGTCTCTAAGATTATTTCCTTAGCATTGACCTTCGACAGTCTGGTGATGATATGCCTTGGTGGTGTTCTTTTTGGATAGTGTCTCACAGGTGCTCTGGATTTCTTGTACCTGGATATTTATCCCTTTAGCAAGATCAGGGAAATTTTCTTGAATTATTTTTCTCAAATATATTTTCCAGGTGGTTTTCTTCTTCTCTGTCTCTTTCAGGAGTGCCAGTAGGTTTGGTCAGTTTACATAATCCCATATCTCTCAAAGACTTAATTTTTTTTTTTTTTTTTTGAGAGTCTTGCTCTGTCACCCAGGCTGGAGTGCAGTGGCACAGTCTGGGCTAACCGCAACCTTTGCCTCCCAGGTTCAAGCGATTCTTGTGGCTCAGCCTCCCAGGTAGCTGACATTACAGGTATGTGCCACCATGCCTGGCTAATTTTTGTGTTTTTAGTAGAGACAGGGTTTCAGCCATGTTTGCCAGGCTGGTCTCGATCTCCTGGCCTCAAGTGATCTGCCCACCTTGGCCTCCCAAGGTGCTGGGATTACAAACATGAGCCACCACACCCAGCCCGCCTTTGTTTGTTTTAACAAATTCTTTTTGCTTTATTTTTGCATGACAGGGTTTGTTTGGGACTCTGGTCTCTAAGCTCTGAAATTCGTTCTTCTGTTTGGTTCAGTTTATTGATAAAGCTTTCAATTGTGTTTTGTTTGTTTGTTTGTTTGTTTGTTTTCTAGGCAGAGTCTCGCTCTTTTGCCCAGTCTGGAGTGTAATGGCGCAATCTCGGCTCACTGCAACCTCTGCCTCCCAGGTTCAAATGATTCTCCTGCCTCAGCCTCCCAAGTAGCTGGGATTACAGGCACATGGCATCATGCCCGACTAATTTTTGTATTTTTACTAAAGATGGGGTCTCACCATGTTGGCCAGGCAGGTCTCAAACTCCTGACCTCAAATGATCCACCCACCTTGGCCTCCTGTTTTTAAATTTCTTAAGTTCTTTAATTCCAGAAGCTCTGATTGATTTTTAAATTTTATTTTATTTTGGGTTCAGGGGTATGTATGCTGGCTTGTTATGTAGGTCAATTGTGTTTTGAGGGGTTTGGTGTACAGATTTGTTTTGTTGCCCAGGTAATAAGCATAATACCCAGTAGGTAGTTTCTCAATACTCTTCTTCCACCCTCCACCCTTAAGTAGGCCCTGGTGTCAGTTGTTCCCCTCTTTGTACCCACTGTACTCAGTGTTTAACTCCCATTTATAAGTGAGAATATGCAATATTTTGTTTTCTGTTCCTGTGTTCACTTAGGATAATGGCCTCCAGCTCCATCCATGTTTTTGCAAAGGACATGATGTCACTCTTTTTTATGACTGTGTAGTATTCCATGATGTATATGTGCCATATTTTCTTTATTCAGTCTACTGTTAGTGAGCATTTAGGTTGATTCCATGTCTTTGCAATTGCAAGTAGTGCTGCAGTGAACATACATGTGCATATGTCTTTGTGTTGGAACAATTTATGTTCTTTTGGGTATATACCAAATAGTGGGATTGTGGGTTGAATGGCAGTTCTGCTTTGGGATCTCTGAGAAATTGCTAAGTTGCTTTCCACAGTGGCTGAACTAATTTACATTCCCACCAGCAGTGTATGAACATTCCCAGTTCTCTGCAGCCTTGCCGGCATCTGTTATTTCTTGACTTTTTAATAATAGCCATTCTGACTGATGTGAGATGGTATCTCATTATGCTTTTGATTTGCTCTTCTCTAATGATTAGTGATGTTGAGCATTTTTTCATATGCTCATTGCCCATGTTTAGGTCTTCTGAGAAGTATCTGTTCATGTCCTTTGCCCACTTTTTAATGGGGCTGTATTTTGCTTGTAAATTTGTTTAAGTTCCTTATAGATTCTAGATATTAGATATTTTTCAGTTGCATAGTTTGAAAATATTGTCTTCCATTTTCTTGGGTATCTAATTACTCTGATAGTTTCTTTTGCTGTGCAGAAGCTCTTTAGTTTAGTTGGGTCTCATTTGTCAAGTTTTGTTGCAATTGCTTTTGGAGTCTTTGTTATGATATCTTTGCCAGGGCCTTTGTCCAGAATGGTGTTTCCTAGGTTATCATTCCAGGGTTTTTATGGTTTTAAGTTTTACCTTTAAGTCTTTACTCCATCTCGAGTTGATTTTTGTATTTGTATATGGTGTAAGGAAGGGGTACAGTTTCAGTCTTCTGCATATGGTTATCTACTTACCCCATCACCATTTGTTGAATAGGGAGTCTTTTCCCCATTGCTTGTTTTTGTCAGCTTTGTCAAAGATCAGATTGTAGGTGTATGGCCTTATTTCTGTGCCCTCTGTTCTGTTCCATTGGTTTGTGTGCCTGTTTTTGTAAAAGTATCATGCTGTTTTGGTTACTGTAGTCTTGTGGTATAGTTTGAAGTTGAGTAATGTGGTGCTTCCTGCTTTGTTCTTTTTGCTTAGGTTTGCCTTCACTATTTGGGCTCTTTTGAGGTTCCACATGAATTTTAAAATAGTTTTTTCTAATCCTGTGAAGAATGTCATTGGTAGTTTGATAGTAATACCATTGAATCTTTAGATTGCTTTGGGCAGTGTGGCCATTGGCCAACAATATTGAGTCTTCCTAGCCATGAACATGGAATGCTTTTCCATTTGTTTGTGTCCTCTCTGTTTCTTTGAGCAGTGTTTTATAATCTTCATTGTAAAGATAGTAAACCTCTCTAGTTAGCTGTATTCCTAGTTTTTAAATTCTTTTTGTGGCTATTGTGATTGGGATTACATTTTTGCTTTGGCTCTCAGTTTGGATGTTAGTGTATAGGAATGCTACTGATTTTTGTACCTTCGTACTTTGTTCTCATTAGTTTGAAAGAATTTCTTGATTTCTGCCTTAATTTCATTATTTACCCCGAAGTCATTCAAGAACAGATTGCTTAATTTTCATGTAATTATACAGTTTCGACTGAATTTCTTTAGTATTGATTTCTATTTTTATTACACTGTGGTATGAGAGTATGCTTTGTATGATTTTGGGTTTTTTTTTAATGTAATGAGGATTGTTTTATGTCTGATTGTGGGTTGATTTTAAAGTATGTGCCTTGTTCATATGAGAAGAATGTATATTCTGTTGTCTTTGTGTAGAATATTCTGTAAATGTCTGTTAGGTCTATTTGATCACGTGTTGAGTTCAGGTCCTGAATGATCTGCCTATTATCAGTGAGGTGTTGAAATCTCCCACTATTATTGTGTGTTTGTCTGTGTCTCTTCATAGGTCTCTAAGAACTTGCTTTATGGATCTGGCTGCTCCGGTTTTGGGTGTGTATGTATTTAGTATAGTTAGGTCTTGTTGAACTGAGCCCTTTACCGTTTTGTAATGCCCTTTTTTTATCTTTTTTTTTTTTTTTAATCTTTGTTTAAAGTCTGTTTTGTCTGAAATTAGAATAGCAACCTCTGCTTTTTTCTCTTCTCTGTTTGCTTGGTACATTTTTCTCCATCCTTTTACTTGGAGCTTGTGGGCGCCATTGCATTTGAGATGGGTCTCTTGAAGACAGCATACAATTAGGTCTTGCTTCTTTATCCAGTTTGCCACTCTGTGCCTTTTAATTGGAGCATTTAGTCCATTTACATTCAAGGTAAGTATTGAGATGTGTGGATTATTTCCTTTTGTCATGTTGCCAGCTGGTTGTTATGCAGCCTTGTGTGGTACCTTTATAGTGTTACTAGCCTGTGTACTTAAGTGTATTTTTATAGTGGCCAGTAATTGTCTTTCCTTTCCATGTTTAGCACTGCCTTCAGGACTTTTTGTAAGACAGATCTGGTGGTAACGAAATCCCTTAGCATTTGCTTTTCTGAAAAGGATATTATTTCTTAGCTTATGAAGTTTAGTTTGGCTACATATGAAGTTCTTGGTTAGAAATTTTTTTCTTTAAGAATGCTGAATATAGGCTGATATGGTTTGGCTCTGTGTCCCCACCCAAATCTCATGTTGAATTGTAATGCCCGGTGTTGGAGGTGGGGCCTGGTGGGAGGTGATTGGATCTTGGGGGTGGTTTCTGATGCTTTAGGACCATCACCCTAGTGCTGTCTCATGATAAAGTTCTCATGAGATCTGGATGTTTGACATTGTGTAAGACAAACAGATCCCCACTTTGTGCTTTCTCTCTCCTGCTGGCCATGTGAAGATATGCTTGCTTCCCATTTGCCTTCTGCTATGATTGTAAGTGTCCCGAGGCCTCCCCAGAAGCAGAAGCCTGTGCAGCCTGTAGAATCAGAGCTGATTAAACATCTTTTCTTTATAAATTACCCAGTCTTGGGTATGTCTTTTTTTTTTTTTTTTGAGACGGAGTCTCGCTCTGTCGCGCAGGCTGGAGTGCAGTGGCGCAATCTCAGCTCACTGCAAGCTCCGCCTCCTGGGTTCACACCATTCTCCTGCCTCAGCCTCCCGAGTAGCTGGGACTATAGGCGCTCGCCACTACGCCTGGCTAATTTTTTGTATCCTTTAGTAGAGACGGGGTTTCACTGTGTTAGCCAGGATGGTCTCGATCTCCTGACCTCGAAATCCGCCTGCCTCGGCCTCCTAAAGTGCTGGGATTACAGATGTGAGCCACCACGCCTGTCCGGGTCTTGTTTTTCTTATCCAGTGTGCCACTCTGTAACTTGAAAATTCTGCTGTTAGACTGATGGGGTTCCTTTTGTACGTGATCTGACCTTTTTCCCTATTTGTCTCTAAGATTATTTCCTTAGCATTGACCTTCGACAGTCTGGTGATGATATGCCTTGGTGGTGTTCTTTTTGGATAGTGTCTCACAGGTGCTCTGGATTTCTTGTACCTGGATATTTATCCCTTTAGCAAGATCAGGGAAATTTTCTTGAATTATTTTTCTCAAATATATTTTCCAGGTGGTTTTCTTCTTCTCTGTCTCTTTCAGGAGTGCCAGTAGGTTTGGTCAGTTTACATAATCCCATATCTCTCAAAGACTTAATTTTTTTTTTTTTTTTT